>NC_142779.1:3137500-3365000 GCF_988280905.1 Pimephales promelas | reverse complement strand
CAAAGCTCAAATCATTTCAAATTGGTTTCTTGAACATGACAGTGAGTTGACTGTACTAAAATGGCCGCCACAGTCACCAGATCTCAACCCAATAGAGCATCTTTGGGATGTGGTGGATCGGGAGCTTCGTGCCCTGGATGTGCATCCCACAAGATGCGATCCTATCAATATGGGCCAAAATTTTTAAAGAACGCTTTCAGCACCTTGTCGAATCAATGCCACGTAGAATTAGGGCAGTTCTGAAGGCGAAAGAGGGTCAAACACAGTATTAGTATGGTGTTCCTAATAATCCTTTAGGTGAGTGTATATTTAGTCATTCAACATTTGAGTCTGTTAGCCCATCCCCTTCTACAATGTATTAAAACCTGCGACAGTCGAGTGTCTAAAAATCCACACTAGTGCACATTAGTGAATAAGTACACGAGTTGGGACGCACATAAACAGTACTCAATAAATTCGTATGAAGATGCATATTTTATGCATACTGGCATGTTATTTTACAGCATTCTCACTACATGCAAGTATGTGAGATTAGAGAGCACATCATGCAGCTTGATGCAAAGCACTTTTTGCAGAAGTGTGAGAGGTCTTGTTTTGATAGAGTACGTCCTTCATGGGGACATGTACCCCACACTAGTGTACCATTTACAGTAAGTGGAGAGCGTCAGAACTGATAGCGTAAACCACTGGCTCCAGGGAGCATGATGCATGAGCGCTGCGTGGGGTGCATGACAGAGATGAGTCAGCAGTCTTACCAAGCAAAAAAAAAAAAAAAAAAACAATTATTCTTAAACTTTAATCTAGATCTAGAGCGTAACATTCTCATAGACTGATGATACTCGGAGAGGTTTCAACTATATAGCAGGTTTATTGCAGGTTTGTTTTGCGATTTATTTTTCTGGTAACACTTTACAATAAGGTTCAATAGTTAATGTATTAACTAACATGAACTAGTAATACATTTGTTACAGTACTAATCTTAATTAATCTTTAATTAATCAGTAATTAATCTTTGTTAATGTTAGTTAATAAAAATACAGCTCTTCATGGTTTGTTCACAGTGCATTAACTAATGTTAACAAATGCAACCTTTGATTTGAATAGCATATGTTGAAAATAATGCTAAGATCAATAAATGCTGAACTTGTTCACTCTTAGTTCAAGTTAACTTAGGTAGTTACCTAATGTTAACTAATGAACCTTATTGTAAAGTGTTACCATTTCTCTTTAATAGAAGGTTAAGACCTATCTATATGTGTGTATATGTATAATATATAGTCTAAATCCTATTTTACAAAGAGATAATTGTAAAATCATATTATTTGTAGGATATTTTTGGATGCATTTTGCTTCTGCATGAATTGCTTATAATTTTTAAGACTTTGCAGCACTTAGCATGTGTTTAGCATAATATATTTATTCATTTTTGCATAGTTAATATAATCCATATTTTCTAATTAAATCGGTCAATGATTGAAATTATGCTTTCACTTGATGGGCCACGTCATTTCTGACCGCTGCAATTTACACACGTCATTTATTGACCACCGTTGCCTTTTGGTATTATATAGTGAAGATTGATATTTTATGCAACGCAAATATGAGCATTGATATTAAGTGCACAGCATAAAACATGAATTATTCTGACCTCACCAGCAAGAAAGAATTTGTTAGTCATTCAAATTCCTATTTTGAAAATTAAAATGTTATATGCAAATGTTTTATGATGATACATTTTATTAAAATTGTGCTTTTCTCCAACCCAAAGCTGTAAAAAAAAAAATATATTTTTGGTTTAACTTTAAGAAAGTAACCTGGTTGCCTTCAAATTTTAAGTTCATTGAAATGGAAAAAAGTGAGTTAATACAATGAAGGAGAATGATTTAATCATCCGAAACTCAAAATATTATGTTATCTGAACTAAATAAATTATTTAAGTTGATTTGACTAAAGAAAAAATGTTGTGATTACTAATCATGAAAAGTGTATATATTCCCGGTAACATTTTATAATAAACTAAGATTAGTTAACATGAACTAATAATGAACAGTATTTCCACAGCATAAAATGTTAATTGCAACATTTACAAATACATTATTAAAATCAAAGGTTCATTAGTGAACATTAATTATTGCATTAACTAACATGAACTAACAATCTTTGTTAATGTTCGTTAATAAAAATAGAGCTGTTCATGTTAGTTCACAGTGCATTAACTAATGTTAACAAATACAACTTTTTATTTTAAAAACATATTAGTAAATGTTGAGATTAAGATTAACAAATGCTGTAGAAGTATTGTTCATTAGTTAATTCATTTAAAGCATTTGTTAACTTTGTGAACTAACATGAACAAACAATGCATGACTGTATTTTATAAAATAACATTAACAAAGAAGTTTAGTAAATACTGTAACTAATGCATTGCTCATTGCTAGTTAATGGTAATACATTAACAAATGAGACCTTATTGTAAAGTGTCACCATTTTCTAGTGTTTATGTCTGGACAGAATCTGCTGATGTTTTTGGGTAACGTGACGTGATGACAAGTTTATACGAGTTGTTATGATTTCTGGTAAAGATGACGTTGAGCTGGCAAAATGTCACTTTAATGTCACAGGAAAAGGACTTGTATCAGTTGTTTGAGTAGAATCAGGTGACAAATGACTCTAAAATTGCCTATTTGATCATCCGAGCTTGGTTTCAGTTCGTTTTCCCGTCATACCAAACTAACTGAATTACGAATGGTGAAATGTTTGTGAAATGGTTTAGTCATTTCGTTTTGGTCTTTTTTTAGTAGTAAGATTCAGCACTTTTTTTTTTTTTTGAAGGGTGCAAAGAGTAGGTTTGCTGATGCATGATGTCAGATGCTCATAGGGCGCAGTGTGGTCCCGGGCCGCCGGTTACTCCAGCTTTTAGTCAGCGCTCTCAAGCTTGCAGATTAGAAGTGTGTTAACTCTTTGATTAACTCTCAGTCCATCGTGGGCAAGGCATCTCACACATTTGCCATGATGTTATATAAAATTAGTCTAAAAATAATCATGATTTTACATCACATTGTGACCCGACACAGAATCAAAAGTGTTTATCGAAAAAAAAAAAGTTACAAATATGTGGTGATACTATTCAATAAGGTCTCATTTGTTAACATTAGTTAATGCATGCAGCTATCATGAACTAACAATGAGCAATATATATTTGATTTGATTTCATTTGATTGGGACAATGTATATAATGAACAAACGTGGGAAACATGCATGTAAATATGCCGAATTGTATAAGCTAATTTCCATCCGTGGTCCCAAATCACAAAAAATCACAATATATTACAGAATAAAATTGAATGATCTAGTTCTATATTCACAAACTTAAAAATTCATTCAGTTCACACAAACACTCATTATGTAAGCGTTACAATACAAGACAAATGTATAATAATATACAACATTAATGTGTGCAATTTAGGTTTGCCCATAACAATTGTTTTAATTGGACTTTAAACAAGTTATGTGTAGGGCATTCTCTCAGTGTTTTTAAAGATCTAGTGTATTTACTTATGTTAACAAGAACAACTTTTGATTTTAGTAAATCTGTTAGCACATGTTAAAATTAACATTATAAGTTTAATAAATGGCGTATTGTTTATTGTTAGACTAATGTAGTCAACTGAAACTATAAATGTACTTAAAATCCACTATTTACACTAATATCATGAAAAGGCTCAATATGTGCACAAAAAACCCTTGTAAGTGGCATAAACAGGTTTAAGATATTGACAAACACACATGGAAAGTGTTTTCTCCCCACAGTTGATATGTATTTTTATTTTGCCATCTGATTATGCATGGTTATAACATTTTAATTAGCATTGTTTATTCTCTGCTGTTGGTGACTCTTATCAGAATAGACATGTGACTTAATTTTGGGTTACTTCAAATGATATAATTTTTTAGCTTTTTTTCTTTTAGCCGGTGTGTTTTTGTGTTTGTGTTGATGTAATGAGGAACAGCAGATGAGTCTGTGATATTCAGCCGTCTTCTCTAAGCTCGGGCGGTTCAGAGAAGAGAACTGTGATGGGAATAATGATGACTCACTGTTAGTACAATATTAGTTTGGGCTCAGAAAGCATGCTTAAAATATTGTCTTTTCAAGCTGAAACTATTTTCAAATCATTCTCTCTTCAGATATCTTGATGTGCACAGTTAAAGTAATTTTCTTAAAAATTAAGTGTCACCATTTTGAAACTTTTTTTTTTTTTTTGGACAGAATTATTCCATACATTGAAAGTGAATACCGAATACATATAACACAAAATATGTTTTATGACATGTCTTTGTCCTTTGTGGAGATTAACAGCCCCAGATTCACTATCATTGTATACAAATGTGCAGCTTAGAAATTCTACTAAATGTCTCATTTTGTATCCTATGGAAGATATTAAATTAATTTATGTCCTAATTTAGCTTGGGTTCAGTAATTTGGGGTCAGTAATAAAAAAAGTTATTTAAATAAATCTTGAATACTCAAAAGACTGCATTCATTTTAAAAAAAAAAACTGTAAAATGGCAGTATAGTGTAATATTATTATTATTATTACAACATTGTTATTGTAATATATTTTAAAATGTAATGTATTCCTAAACTTTCAGCATCATTACTCCAGTATTCAGTGTCACATGATCCTTCAGAAATCATTTCTAATATGCTAATTTGCTGCTCAAGAAACATTTCTGATTATTATCAATGCTGAAAACATGTGCTGCTTCATATTTTTTGGAAACTGTGATATATGTGTTTAATCTCATGATTCTTTGATGGATAGCAAGCAAAAAAGAACATCTTTATTAGAAATATACTTTTTTTGTAACATTATTAAAGTCTACTTTTGATTAATTTAATTCCTCTGTGCTGCATAAAAGCATTTATATATATATATATATATATATATATAAATCTTACTGACCCCAAACATTTAAAAGGTAGTGTACATTTTGAGAATGAAAATCATTGTAACCTCCTGTCAACTTAATTCTGCTCAGTTCTCAAAAATAGCAACCGTATAATTGGCTGATCAATCTGACAAATATGAAGCGATTTTTTTACTCAAACAGTGACCGCTATGCACGTGTACGACTACTCGTGTGGTTATCAGTCATTTTCCCCCTTTCTAGTCTTAATCAGTAGACCGTCTGTGTGACTAAACTCAAGAAGGCTATCTATCTACTATGAATATTTTAACTGCCATTTAAAAATCACACACATCCAGTAATTATTTTGGACATACAGAGACTCACACTATTTATTAAATATTTTTTGTTGATTCAGAGTGTCACATGATAATGATATGGTGCCATGAGAGGCCTGACCACTCTCCTTCTTTGATTAATGTAGTCTCCGCCCTCTCCTCCTCCTCCACCAATGAGAACACAGCAGTGTTGACGGAGCTCTAGTGCATAGGAGGTTTTGAAGCTAAAGCTAGAATAATCCACAATTTTTGTGGTTAAATTAACAGCTTTTTTAATTAGGGGGTCTCTACGTTGGGCTTAAGAGCAAACAAACTAATTAATAACTTGATTTTAAGGACATTTTCTCTACTTAATTCCCCTCTTTATCAAATCAACTTGAGTGAAAAAGTTTCAAATACCTTATTTTGAAACTTAATTGCAAATGAAAAGGTTTGTTCCAGTTCCACATCATTTATGTAAAGGTCGAGCAGTGTCAGCCTGCGTTCGTTAATGGCAGTTGTAATACCGTGTTCGGCCAGTTGGTGTCGCCAAACACCGGTTGCTGAAACCTCAGCTCTGTTTTCCTGATGAAGTTGTTTCGTCGCAGGTAGGTTATATATCTCTCCCCATATGACACAGATGAGTCATTAGAGTCATTTTGAAACAAAGGGAACTCTCTTTAATTTCGGAGTTTCATTTACAAACCTGTAACCTTTAATACTTCTAAAAAAATCACGTTTTTGTTAATGAATACACACACGCACCTACACAGCACAGTTTTCACAGATTGATGACGCGGATGAACGGCATACGTTTTTTTGTTGTTGTATATTTTCATTTTTTATGTAGGCTATGTACATTTATAGCTCTTTACTTTTATATTATATTACCTTTTCATCAAATGACAAACAACAACAACTAGTTAAAGCAGTTTCTAGTGGCTGAGGGAGTGACATTTTCTCTTTTCTGGGTGACTGCCGCCGTTATCAATCTCTCTCTATTTTTTTTTTCTCTTTTTGAAAGTTGTGAAAACAGGGTTGTGGGGGTTTCTTTTTGCTATTTTAGCAAATGGGAACACCAAAAAATAGCTTTTTGTATTATCTCACGTTTACCCAATGACGACTTCCGCTTCAGAAATGTGAAAAAGGTCACAATTCAAATTTCTCGTATTTAATGAGAGTAATAAATTATTTATAAACGGTTAATGTTAAAAAGTCAGTTAAAATAGCACTAAATCTCATTTAGTTTGATAATAGGCCTGCCTTGGCTTTAAAAATGCTAATCTGGTCTCAGATGTCGTTATTCTGGTTTCAGTGCCTCGGTGTTTGTCTCGTTTTGCTAACCACATTTTGAAATATGATTAAATATCCAGATTAACATTAATCCTTAGGTTGGTTTTCATGAATTGCAACACATCAGCAGCTTTTGGTTTGCTCGTTCATTTACATGTGTTTTTGGAGCTTGATAAATTGTCATTATCTCATGAATATACACTGAAGACATAATAAATAATATTATATCATATGTTTAATTATATATGATTTTTGATTATAAAACAGTGTAGTTAAGGGGATATTTCAACCTCTGACTCATTGACTTCCGTAGGTGTAATCTAATTCTGATTTTCCTCAGTCATTTATACAAATCTTGATGATGAATTAAACTCATTTTGGTGTCATCACATAAAGCACTAACAAAACTGTTTTATGTGTAGGATAGTTTAGACTACAGGAATGGAGGTTTTTATTTCAAAGGCCTTTTCCCTCTTTATCTTTTTGTGTCATTGTATAACCGAATTACAAGAGTAATTTGCATTTTCAGTCTGATCATCCGAGGGCGTTTATTTCCTGAGCTACACCTCTTATCTAAAACCTCTCAAATTCTCTGTCATGTGTCAGCTTTTTCTCTCTTTTTTTTTTTTTTAGCTTAAACGTGGTAACACCAAAATAGATTTATAAGCCAATATGCTAGGAAGAATGGCTTTAAATCTACATCACAATTATAATTTATTTATATTTAAAATTAAAGTACATGATTATGACAGACACACTGATTACATTTTAAGGTGTCATTGTTACAGTGTAATTATATATTTATGTTCTGAGTAATATTAATTAACAGCATGGATTTGGTTGAGGTATAGTTGCAATTCTGCATAATTTACTGTAATTACTATGCTAAGTAACTGCAAAATAAAGTGTTCTAGCTCTGCTGTTGAAAAAAAATAAATAAATTACATGTCAACAAAATAGGCTTTAGAAAGTTTCTTAGCAAAAAGTGCATGTGCTTAATACAAAAAGCCACATAATCGATACGACTTTTAAAAAAACAATCGATGAGAGAAACGCCGCCCGTGCTCAGGTTTCCTCACACAATTATCTCACTGACATTTTGAGTTTCACACACATTGGGCGTTAGAAACTGGTTCAAGAGTCTCCATCTTTACAGCCGACACAAAAACACTTTAAGCATAAACATTTACAACTCAGATATAATAATTAAGAAATGAATCACATAAGTATTTAGTCTATAGCTACAGTTTCCCTCTGGAAATAATGTTCCTGAATGTAAAATTTGTGTGATACTCAATTTGGAGCTGTTTCTGTGTTCTTCTCACGCAGTCACGGTGTGCCATTTCCTGTTTGCTGTTACAACATCATGTTTTTTTAGTTTTTCCTAATGTATCTTATCTTTATCTGTCACTAATAGCTGTGATTTATAGGAATATCAATAGCACCTGCGGCCGTGTGCGTGTAGGCTGCAGCCTTCGATGACATTCGCACACTGTGGGAGGATGAAGAAAATGTTTGAATTTCATACATAAGGGTGTCGTGCGCCGTAAAGTCGGCTATAATTTGATATGGGTTTTCCTGTGATATTTCGAGTGGACCAACAGCTATAGTTCGATAAGAGATAATATCGTGACTATTTCAGTATTACTCAGTGGAAACAGTTAAAAGGGATCAGCTTCAGATAGAAGATTATCAAATGTTTGTTGTCTGCAATTAATAGCTATGGAGGGTGAGTTGCTTGCTATTGAGCTATTTTAAGATATGCGAGATTGATTTGCTCAGGTTTGAGATGACTGGTGTCGTTGTATAATGAATGTGACTGCATTGTTTACTCGTGGTGTTTTTGTTTCAGGGACGTCGATTATGCCTGAATAAATGTGTGCGCGTGACCGACCGTTCGTGGTGTGCTTTGAGTGTAAAGGAAGCACTCTGACAGACGTTCTCTTTGTTCTGAAACATCAATTTGACTGCAATGGCTGATAAAGGCAGTTTCATGTCTCTGATTTTACTCCTTTCTGAGTAAAACGGTTCATAAATGTCCTTTTAATCATTGCTATAATCATTCAACATTATGGAAATGTCAATTGGCGTCTGAAATACTTTTGAATCTCATGCTTTCAGCAGCCAACGCAAATTATCTGCACAAATCGTATTTATATAGTCACTGCAAATTTAATGCAGGTTTTTTCTTAAACTGAGTGCACAATCTCCTTGATAAGTGTCCAAACTATGCTTGATTTAAGTTTTAGTTGCATTTTATCATTTGCATTCATTTTTTCCCAGCTCTCTGTGATCAAAACAGACCTGTGACCCATTTTCGGCTCATGACCCGTCGGTTACAGCACCAACTCACAAGATGTTTTTTCGTTTTCTTTTTTTTTTTAAACAGGAAATGGCCACATGACCAGTTTATCACAGCCATTGTCCTTCTCATTGCACCTTTTTTTCAAAGTTTTTATGCCACAGTAGCCTATAATGTCTCTGCTGCCTATTGGAGATTTATCAGGGAAATTAAGTACAATGTTGATTTTCATCACAGAAAGGACAGGGGGAATCTGGATACGCATATTACAGCCAACATATTGAATATTGTTAAGTATAAACACAAGAATATGTGTTGCCTGCTGAACGCTTGAGAGGCTTTGTCATAATTTTGCATGTTTATACACTCCAATACTTCATTTTAACAACCTTGAGCGCTTGTTTTAAGATGAGCGAGTGCATTTACTCCTCTCCTGTATTGCCGGCCCATCATAAGGGAAACTGTGGTGTCAAGTTTAGCTCTGTTGATGTGATGTTAGGCTTTGTCAGCTTTGTGAAACCGATGCAGGATTTCAGGGCAGCTGTATTTTGGGCTTTTTACTACACTGACATGACAATCTCCTCTCGTTCGTGAAGGACTGAAAAAACTGCCGAGGGCTCCTGAAATTTAGAATATGGAAACAAGAGGATGACACAACAGAAGATAAGAGCAGACTGTAGCTCCTGAAAGCCGAGATGCTGTAAGAGAAGTATTGTAAAATTGCACACGGCAGAGATGACGTGAAACTCGAGTTGACTTCCACATTGTAGTTATTTGAAAGCGGTCCGATGGCACAATTGTTCTGCTTTGAGCGAGGAAATTGAGCAAGGCCGCTTATTTAAGTAGTGACAAGGAAATACGTGAGAACTGCACTGTCAATGCATTTTTTTTGGCAAATTATTACATGCTGAGCTTGTTTTTTTTAATTTTTACTCTTACAAATGCATCACTGGATGTAATTTAAACTAGATTTGCTATTAATCGACAATCGCCAGATCACTTTGGATAAATGCGTGCAACATTTGTAGTACACAAAAGCACACTAAGTGCGCATGAATCGACTGGCCTGTGGGGTGTTTAAGACTGTGACTTCTTCGGTTCAATAGCCGTCTGTCTGCTTAAGTCCGAGTCGGTCTGTTTGCTATTCATGTTTTTTTTTTTAATTCCCTCACTGGAAACTCTCGGGAAGCTCGGCCTACTTCACTGTGACCTTTGACCTTTTATTTGTCTCTTTGAAGAACAGCTGCACTAGTCTTACTGCACGCAACACGGGACTATTTCTGCAGCTTTGGAAAGGCAAAAACTGTTGCCTTTTGTGCATAATGGAATAGACGGTTCTTTGTGTTTGCATTTACGAGCTGCAATATTGGCATTTGTTTATGTACACCGTTTCTATACCATGCATTTTCTGATGCATATTTAATATTAAAAGGGTTTGCTGAGGAAGTAGCGAGAGATAATGGGGAGAGAGATGTGTTTGTGTGCGCGTGGGTTGGTTTTGAATGCACAGATGGCACCGACCAAAAGCATGTTTAAATGTCAGGTTAAAATACCATATCCTCCTCAAAATATAATACGGTCTCGGCCTGAATAAATTGACTTTTTTTTCTTTTCTTCTTTCTCTTTCTCTCTCTCTTTTTTTAGTGAAAACCACAAGACTTTTCAGTTTTGTTTTTCGGGCGTAATTTGGTTTATCTTTAAGTTCATCATCTTTGTGTCAAGACAAACATTCCAGGAACCTCCACTGAGCATCGCCAGTATTATTCAGAAAGCCTCTCGCTCTGGGCTTCATGTTGGGTTTCGTAGCACGCGTCAAACGTCTCTTCATAGCTATCAATTTACAGACCGTTCTCCTCTGCTATTACTTCACTCTAAAAAATGCTGGGTTGTTTTAACCCAACTTTGGGTCAAATATGGACTAACCCAGCCGTTGGGTTAAATTTTTACATTACATTTTTAACCCAACATTTCGGGTTTGTCCATATTTGACCCAAAATTGGGTTAAAACAACCCAGCATTTTTTAGAGTGTTGTTTTGTTTTTTGGTACACATTTAGAAGCTCAGATTACACTAATGAAGGTAATTATGCTTATGGCACGATCATCCAGATGCATTGGGATTGCTTTTTGTTTTAATTAATCATATTTAGATGGTGCTGTTGATTCAATGGTCCACTTCTATAACTACATGTCAATCAGAAGAGTATTAGTAGACTGCCTGCTTATATAAGTACATGCCAACTTATTCTACCAACCCTAACCTAACAGTCCACTAAATAAATTATACACTAATGTTAGTTGACATGTATTGTACTGCACTCCAACTTTGGGTCAAATATGGACAAAACCAGCCATTGGGTAAAATTTTTTAATCACAATTTTTAACCCAACGTTTGTGTTTGTCCATATTTGACCCAAAGTTGGGTTTTAGAGTGTGGATTACAGTAAGTGATGATCCAGATTCAGAGATAAAAAAAAATAGTATAAAAGTATCTCTATGAAAAATTTCAATTGGTGATGATGACATACAGTAGAAAAGCCATAATATTCAATTGTTCAACCTTTAATGTGGCAGATTTTCAGGTTTAGATCAGGTCTAGCATTAAAAAAACGAATTCAATGCCAAAACAAAAACAGGTCAATGCCACAAAGCTTCATGTAGACAGTGACACATTTAAATCTGCTCACATCAAGATCTGTCATTAAATGTTACATTTCAAAAATTCACCTTAGTGGTTTTGAGTAAGTGTATAATGTTCAGTGTGTGTGTGTGTGTGTGTGTGTGTGTGTGCTCCCACCTGTGGTTGTGTGTGCTGCTTTGCTCAGACAGTAGGAGGGCTGCAGACGTTTTAACGGCAGTCTCATAAACGCTCCCGCGTTCAGCAAAAAGAACAAAAAACACCCAGCTGCACAAGATGGACACTTTAGTAGTTTCTTAAAAGTTGCTAAAATTGTTGCCTTTTGTGTTCAACGCTCGTTTTTGAGACTTGCCAAAGGAAACGAGCAGATACCATGCCATCAAAGTTTCCACGTTTACATACTTGTAAAAAGCCTTGCTTTCTTTCACCTAATGACCTTTATGCTGATAAATAAATCACTTATAAACGCAGAAAAGAATCTTTATGGATGTTTCTTTCCACCGGGTACAGTCATATTATCTACTCGTTCCTGCCTGACTTTTTTGTCATGCAATTTTTAGCTGTCCTTTCAGTGTTGACTAATATGAGAATAATAAGGAATTTAATTATATACTTTGAAAAAAGCTTGTGGGTAAAGAGTGGATGAGCTGTGCCGAGGGCAGATCCGCGTAGACTGAAAGTTTCAGTATTAATTGTCAGTGTGTAGGTGTAACTTGTTATCAGCAGTCAAAAACAACGTATGATTTTACTCAAACTATTTGTTTTAGAGCGGACAATTTTTTACGGCGAGTTTTCAGTGAAAACTGCAGCAGTTTGTGCCTTATGTTAATGCAAGCATGTGTGCAGACAGAACAAGAGTTGGCATGAGAAAGTGCAAATGTGACTAGTGTTATATCATGACACTGTAAAGCACTAAATTGTGTGATGCGCACCACAACAAAATAGAGCTGCTAGAAGAGAGAAAAGTGCACTTTTGTTTTGATCTTCTTCAAGAAGATTGTCTGCCTTCATGTGTGCTGCACTTCACTTCGAATGCTGTGAAATGACCAGTTTGGCTTTCACATATTTGTGCTATCTTTTGCTTATTTTCTGCGTCGTAGGACAGGAAAGACAGGAGAGGATTCGATAGTCTGCCCACGACACCACGGAGGCTCATCAAACACACTTTTGCTCTCCTCTCTGCCTCAAATGACTAATTCTGATCAAGTAGAAATGCAGCGTAAACCGTGTGTGTTTTTGTGTCATCTTTAGAGCTCTGTCATAGTTTATTTCGTAGCGTGGAAATTGAGATTTTTCCGTTTTAGGATGAAAGCTCTTCGGGCTGTTTTGCTTCCTGAAAACCGTGATGTCTGAACGTGGTTAATTTGTCTCTAAATTGTAGATCGTTTTAAGTACATGTGTGAGCATGTTTTAGTGAGGGACATTGTTTAACATTCATCTCCTTTCTAAAGATCGAATGAAATGCTGTTCTTTTGAAAAGTTCATTTTTTCTCTCTAAAATCATTACTTTAGAATTATTGCGCATGCCTAAATTTCTAAATACATTTGTCTCGTAGTTGTTTTTATATAAATAAATCCTGAAGTCATTTTGAAACTGATGGTTTAGGTGATATTATAGAGAGACACAGGGGAAATTTGCCTCTTGCGCATGTTCTCTCACAACAACCCACTCAAGTTTCGATTGGAAAAATCTTTAACCTTTTCAGCAAACAACAAATTGTCCTTTAAAAAGTCAGAGAGAGAGAGATAGAGAGAGAGAGAAGTCTGTTTTTAAGGCCACCGCTGTTACTTTAGTACAAATTTTGTGATATTCATTTCGGTTATGACTCAGTTTTCTCTCATTTGAAACTACAGATTTTACGACGATCCGCGGACTGATTGAATATTTCTTTCGTGAAAAAATTCATTTCGAGGTGTCAAATTGAGCTGCCGTATTTAGGACATATTTCAGATTTTCTGTGCTGCTATATTTAGACTCATATAAGTATAATGTGTTTGTCTGTGATCTGCTGGATTTTAAAATGCTTATTTTGATCTTTTTATTATGAATTAATTTGCTACAAACCAATAATCACTTCATAATGTTTCTCCTTCATCCACTTTTCAAGTGTATTTCACAGAAGAATTCACTATAGATATTCAGTGCTTATTTTTATGTGACCCACCAAAATCAGAAATATAATTTTAGGTCTAATTCCTGACCTTAATTTCCACACACATTCATTTGAGATGAGTAAAGTAAAGACACAATCCAAATGCATTCAGTAATTTTCTTTTAAAGTGCTAATTTCGATTCAGTCTTCAGTAGGCCTCGTGCTTTGACCTTTTTGTCTCTTTGAGGTCACTCAATCAATGTGAAGTTGTAAATTAGGGTGACCATATTTTGATTACCAAAAACCAGGACACTCGGCCCGGCAAACACATGGGCCTACTCAAATGATACTCGAAGTTTACTCAAAGATACCTTATTCATTTCAATAGATTTAAAGTAGGTTATGCCTCCTCTGTATGGATAGAAAATGGTTATATTGTTATATGAAAACAGGACAGTTGGTCACCCTAGTGTAAATTGAATATAATTATTGTGTTTTCTCATAAAGTGTCTCCTCACAGGCACACAGATATTAGCCTCTCACTTCCTGTTCAAACTTTTGTTTACCATTTGAAGGTGCTATTTTTAACCCTCTCAGCAGCAGCAGCAGCCGTTCAGACACTTTCTTACGTTCTGTTTCTCTCCTTTTGCATCGAATAAAACAAATGTAAATTCTCAAGCCGGTCTCGACAAATAATCTTTGACCTCAATTTAGAGAAAAACACACCGCCTCTGAAGTCTGTCAGCTCCCACACGACCTCTAAAACTGCCTGAAGACCGTCTGAATAATAGTTCCTATAACTTTATCAGGACTATGATGAGGTGATATATGAATTTGAAGAAAATAGATTGCAATCTGATCCGTGTTCCTTAATGCAGCACGGCAGACTCGTTCGGTGAATTAGGCGATGGGAAACCGCGTATTGTCTTTCACACGGTCTGACTAACTCCTGTAGTGCTTTGTGGTGAGTTAATTCAGATACTGCACAAATTTGACTCTAAGATTTAGTGTAAACAAGGTTTTGTGTCCTTGGTGAAAAAGTGTGTGTCGTAACCTCTCCCTCTCGGTCTCATCCAGATGAGTAAGCGCACACATTTAGATCAATATCTGGCAGGAACCTTTGCGCATGAAGAAATCACTTGCCTACCCCTCACAGCTCGCTCACGCTGGAGACGGTTACTAATCACCACTTTCTAAATTGCAACTCATTTGTTATATTAGCCACCCCAGAGTAGGGGAGCGCGGGGTACAACACACTTGTTTTAAATACACTCTAAAAAATGCTGGGTTGTTTTAACCCAACTTTGGGTCAAATATGGACTAACCCAGCCGTTGGGTTAAATTTTTACATTACATTTTTAACCCAACATTTCGGGTTTGTCCATATTTGACCCAAAATTGGGTTAAAACAACCCAGCATTTTTTAGAGTGTACTTGGTGTGTTTAGTTGCCATTTCAACACTAGGCCTATATAGAGAGAAAACTGCACCAAAAAATCTTTGTACACCAAATTTGGGTCACATATGGACAAACTCAAATGTTGGGTTAAGAATTTAATTCAAAAATGTAAAGTTAAAAGTGAAATTTTGGGTTAAAATTTTAAATTACATTTTTCACCCAACATTTGTGTTTGGCCATATTTGACCCAAATTTGGGTTAGAACAATCCTGCATTGTTTACAGTGTAAGATATCACTAAACATTTATTTAACCATAGCAAAAGGACAGTTCTTTTCATATCTATTTTTTGTGTTTATTTAAAATTAGACAAATCTGATATTATTGTAATCTCTAATCTGTTGTTTAACAGTTCTTTAATGCTTCGCTAGCTAGCAGAAGACGCCGGGTTTGGGCATGCTGTGCTACATATGCTATTATATTCTATACTTTTATGGATTCTATTGAGAAAACATGAGAAAGTTTGGGGTTGGTATGATTTTATGTTTTTGAAAAAAAAAAAAGTCTGCATCTAGTTGATCAAAATTACAGTAAAATTGTGAAATATTATTACAATTTAAAATAACTGTTTTCTATGTGAATATATAGTAAACTGTAATTTATTCCTGTGATCAAAGCTGTATTTTCAGCATTATTACTCCAGTCTTCAGTAAATAAACACCGAGAGTCAATGTTCAGAATTGATTCATGATTATTTTGTTGTCAACTACGCTGTATAGTGTTTTCCAGTGTGTTTGTTGTCAAACTCAAAAGTTAGTTTATTTTTGATTATTAAAAAAATGACATTATTTTACGTGAAAAGGTTAATAATTGTATTTTATTAAAAAAATATATTGTATATTTTTTTGATTAGATCATATGGTGATCTATGGGGCATGTTGTCACATTTCACTTCCATTCTTTCAGTGTAAATCAAGAAAAAAAGTATACACTTAATAAAACAAAACCATATAATTGTGGAAATTAATGTGGGAAAAAATAAATACTCTAAACCCTAAGTAGATTTACACAAACTGAGAAAGTCACAAAGTGTTATGTTACGCCCCACTCTCCCCTAATAGATGTCGTCCGCGGATGAGATAAAGCCCAGTGCGCTTGTGTCAGCACGTTATTCCCGCCGGTGACATGCGTCACATTGTGAGAGCTCAGCAAAGACGCCTGTATTCCCCTGGAGTGGCCACACATTCCCGGACACAAAGCGGCAGATTTCCTTTTTTAAAAACAAGACAAACATAAATAGGCCGGCATTTATGAATGGACTAGTGCACTTTCAGAACAAAAGATTACAATATCTACATTTGCGATGACATTTTGGGATATTTTCCTGTTCAAAGTATTTGCATTCTTACTGTCACATGCACAATTATTTTTAATGTTTAAACAGGATTTTTGAATTGTAAACGTGAATTATTTTATACATATGCAAGATTTGGAGATTCAGAAGGTACTGTTCAAAAGTTTGGGGTCAGTAAGATTTTTTTTTGTTATTCGGCAAGAATGCATTCAGTAAAGACGTTTTAAATGTTACAAAAGATTCAGAAAAATACTGATCTTTGGGAGTTTCTTTTCATCCAAAAACAACAACAACATTGATCATAATCAGAAATGTGTCTTGTGCAGCAAATCATCACATTAGAGTGATTTCTGAAGGATCATGTGACACTGAAGACTGGAGTAATGATGCAGAAAATACAGCTTTGATCACAGGAATAAATTACAATTTACTGTAGATTCCATTAGAAAACAGTTATTTTAAATTGTAATAATATTTCACAATTTTACTGTATTTTTGATCAAATAGATGCATATATATATATATTTATACAGTTTACACATGAAAATATTTCTTAAATATATACAAGCATGTGTGTGTATTTATATATATATATATATAAAATAATTATACACAGTGCACCCACATATATTACTGTATGTAAACACAAACTTTTATTTTGGATGCGATTAATCGCGATTAATCGTTTGACAGCCCTAAGTGTACATCGACTTAATATAGTGTGTTTAACAATGGCTGTGATTAATTTCATGTCCACCTGTTACTATAGTGTATTTTTCAGCATGGTTTAGCTATTGGCTCACCTGATTTAAAACAATAATAAATCAAAATTCATATGCTTTTTGCATTCACTCATCTACTTCCAAGGCACGTCCACGTGGACCGAATGAATGATTAATGATTGAAAGCAACAGAAAATGTATAAGCTCATTTTAAAACACGCCATCGAAACGCCGAGAGTCTTGTTTGCACTGGGATCTTTAAAGAATAACCACAACGAGAAATAGAGACATTAATCTCACTCACGCATCAATTAACAAGTCAACGACTCGCTCGCCAGTCACCGGCAGTTTCATGAATATTTAATGGGACGGTTTGTTGTTGAAGGGTGTGAGTGCTGGCAGCAGGAGTTTCTCGTAACCCTCACATTGTTTTTAATGGGATGTATGTGCATTTCGGGCGTATTGTTGCTGAAACTGCCGTAAAAAAAACACCTGAACCCGAATGCCGAGTGGTCAAAATGGGCGTTTTATTTCAAGTTTGTGCACAGCAAGCAGGTGTCACACCTACAGTAACTATACCGTGCATCTGCATCCAGGATCCATCTGTTTGATAATACTTTAAATCACACCCACATAGTCAAAAGGATAGTTGTGTATATTGTGTTTTTGGTCTGGTTGCATGTGTGGGCCGTTGACTCTCTCAGTGTGTGTGTGTGAAAGTATCTAGGTGCACTCGACTGCAGTGTCGGGTTTCACATCAGGCCCTGAGAGAGCTTTTCTGGCTGTTATCTCTTTAGTCACAAGCAGCGCCGTCCCCTCCAGCTCTGACAGAGAGAGACCTCTCCTTCACTCCTACACACACGCTTCCTCACGCCAGACTCGTACTTCACTCATTGTTCTGAATTAACACAACACCCGAGGTCAGGGTTACCGCTCAGGCAAAGCTCCTTCATAGATCAGCAGACTGAATTTAGTTTGCCGAATTGCCGTGCATGTTTTGTTTATGTAAAACTTGTTTTTGAAAATGGATAAATTGAGTTTTTTGTTTTAATTGAAATATTTAGTGTCTTTGCAAGTCAGTTTTGTGAAACTACTTTAATCCGAGATTATTGTTGTTTTAATCAAGGCAAACAACGGTAGCTTAAGAAAAAGTCTACATTTGTTCTACCGTTTTGTCTCAGTTACGGAGGCCCTAAAGGGACATGGTGATGATATATAAGTGAAGGGAAAAATATGACAGGGAGGAAACATTATAGGTCAATGCTTTTGCTTTTCCCCCGAGAAACGCAAAGAGCTCAAAAGGTCTTGCGAACGAACGCAAAACATTTGCGATAGTACGCAAAAAAATAATTTATGTGAACCGTCGGATTTACTCACTTTTTTAAAGTTAAGTCAACTTATCACTTACTACAGTGATATGAATGCTTATATTAGTGATATGAATGCTTATATCACTGTAGTAAGTGATCAGTTTTTTAATTTCGCATGAAGTTTATTTACTTAATCATTTTAAGGCAATGGATTTCCTCACTTTGTTAAATTAAGTCAACTGAACCCTTTTTTTTTCTTCCCCATCTTATATTTATTTTCCACCTTCATGTCCCTTTGGGGCTCCGTATTGTGATGTAGAAGTTTGTGATTTGTAGTGTTTGTGTAGACATTTGGTTCTTTCTTTTAAATGTGACATATTTAAACATAAATATTTTAAATATAATATTTATTTAAATGTTTATGCTGTAATTGATTAATAATATATATATATACACTGTAAAAAATTTAGAGTAGGATTTACTTGAAAAAACCTTGCTAAACGATCTCACTCAGAAAATGCTAGTAAATTTACAAAGATTTGCCAAGTAAAAACCTAAACATATTTATCAGTAGCTTTAATTAGAAATCTTTAAGTTAAATTTACTTGGAATGTGGAATTAAGTAAACTTTACAAAAAATAAGTAATTTTAACTCGACTTGTAAAAGGTTGATTAATACCGATTTCTTTTGCCTTTGTATTACATTTCACTAAAACAATTATCTTGAATTTTATTGGTCATTTATAGTATGTTCTTTACTTAGATCATCTAAGTAATTTATATATACATCATGTCAGACTTTCAGCCTTATGTGAATGCAAACACCTCAATACTTGGTAGACAATACACAATGGTGGTAACATTTGATGGATCGTTTTTGTGTTTGAATGTGTCGTTTTAAGCAAAAAATTTACTCGAAATGTCACAAAATGGCGATTTACTAATACTGAAAACAAAAATCAATGATAAAACAGTGTAAATACAGCTGGAAACCAGTGAAAAATGAACCTCATTAATTATTCAAGGTCCAGTGCATGATGGGAACCCCAGTATCAGAAAAGTTGAGTAATTTTTACTTAATTTTATTGAGTTGATATTACACTTTCATTTATACTCGCTTGAAATAAGTACTGATATGGAATTTACTTAGTTTTTTAAATTCTTGCCTGAACCAACTTTTTCAAGTAAATTACATTGGGTTTTTTCACTAGTATTTACTTAACCAAAAAATCATTTTTTACAGTGTATAAATTGATTTATTTTAATAATTTTAATTTTTTATTTATTTAAATGTTATTTAATTTAAATATTTTAATGACTTTTTACAATTTATATAATTATATATAATTAATTATAAAAATATGAAAATTATACAATTAATTAATTATAAAAAAAATAAATTATTTATCTTTTATATATTTTTAATTGATCTATTTGAATGTATATTTATTTTGATAGTGTTTTTCAACTATTTCCTTTTGTGTCGTCGTGTATTTTTCAAGGATGTGGGCTTTTAAACGTTTCTCAGCTATTAACCTACAAAGTGCCACCAATGGCTTTTGTTCAGGGGGACTAACAGAAGACCATGTGGTTTATGTTGAGAAGGAGACAGTTGCTGTTTAACCATGCATAATGCAAATTATACAGTCTGTGTGGTCTAATTTATATTTGTTTTTGACATCATTTACTAGAACAGGTTGCACCTCTGCGATTGCCGCAAACTTGTGTGATGCGATTCTCGAAAAACAGTTTGATGCAAATGTGTTAAGACCCTAGTTTTCACTATGCAAAAAAAAAAAAGCTCACAGGTAAAAGCATGCATTTACTACAACATAATCAGTTATTAATATTTTGTTGGTTTTGCATGTGTTCATAATTTCTTCGGCCAAATATCCACAAAATTTGCCATGTTATCACCTCAAATAAAACCATTGACTCCAAGCACAACTATCCATAACATGCTTACAAAATCGTTTTAATAATATTAGAATAAAGGGAGAAGATTATGGCTTTGGGCTACCGTATGACAACAAGTAAACACCGGAGTGACGTAACCCTAAGCAATACATTTTTTCTCAAGGCAATTTTGTGTGCTGACATAACTAGATTATCATCTCAAAAGCCATAATCATTTTTTATGTAAATCCTAGTCATAAAACATGTCAGGAGGGATTATTTCTATACGTGCTGACGTGACACATTAGACTTGTAACATGAGGTTCAAGTATTGTGTTCCTCAAAACATGCAGGGCTAAATGATCGCATTGGTCAAATAATGTTGGTTTCCTTTAGCCAAACGAAATATTGTAAAACTCTGATCATTATCGGTCATCATCTTGTGTCTGTGTGTAATGAAGTCCGCCCGCTCTCTCTGGGAACAAAGAGACTTCTCTCACTCATGAGTCGCTCTGTATCAGGGAGGAGGGGGTGGAAAAGAAAACACACACACACACACACACAGTAGAAACGGGGGCTGTTGAGGGCACTGCCTCGGGCCCTGAAACCTCAGCCCTGCTATTACTGCACGTCTGCAGAGAAACGCTCACAGACAGGTGCTCCCTCCTGACGTTCACTTTAATAGCTGTGATTCGGGAAGCTTGCTGAGCTCTGTTCACTGAAGTGTGTGTTGTTTTTGTGCAGGTCAGGCCGAGGAGACGCTGAAAGTGACTGTGCTCCTGCAGATTTGGCGTCAGACGTGGACAGAAGCTCTTGAGGTCAGCCGTTCACTGAGCACAAACTGTTTTCAGGTCCTGCTGGGACGGTCCTACTTAAAGCGCTCGGAAGGCCTAATTATGATGTGATGTGAGCAAAGTGGGGAAAAAAAAGTTGCTCACAAAGCATTTTTAGTCTCACTTCAACTAAATGTGACTTATGTGTTTTATCATTCTTGTGCAACTCATCAGAAAATGTTTATAAATTAGTTTTACATTAAATCAACATTGACTGTTATCATTTATATGATCAATAGAGCATAACAATCACCCATACTTGGCTCCAAAAGTATTTTTCTCATTCATTTTCATCAACATTTGTGTTTTAAACCATGAGCCTCAGAGATGAATCACAAACATTACCACAATAATGACAATCGGAGAAAAGTGTACTTTCCATTATCTACTCACAAAATATAATACACTGTAAAAAAATATTGATGGTTTAACTTAAAAAAGTAAGTAACCTGGTTGCCTTAAAATTTTAAGTTGATTAAACTGGAAAAAGTGAGTTTATACAATGAAGTAGATTAATTTAACCATCAAGAACTCAAAATAATAAGTTATTTCAACTAAATAAATTATTATAAAGTTGATTTGACGAAAGAAAATATGTTGCGATAACAAATCTTGAAAATATTTTTTACAGTGTTAGTCATTCATTTCATATCTTATAATGGTAATTTACTTTATTGTGGATCATTTATATTAAGTATAGCAAAATGTGGTAACACTAACAAAAGTATTTTACAGCATTAATTATGCCTCATGGAACCACAGTCATAATACATTGTAACATTTATGTCACACCTTTGTCATGTTTTTTAATGCATTATACTTTCTAAACAACCAATTTCAGAATCTGCAAATATTACAATGTATTTTAACTTTGGTTACAATTATTTATGAAAAGATGTCATTTATTATAACGTACATTATGGAATGCCTTAAATACATGCATCAAGACTTTAAGCAATTCTTATACATACATACATATACTCTTAACAATGCTGGGTTGTTTCGACCCAAAATTGAGTCAAATATGGACAAACCCAAATGTTGGGTTAAAAATGTCCGAACTTCAACTTTCACTTTCAACAGTAAATTTTTTAATGACATTTTTAACCCAACATTTGGGTTTGTCCATATTTGACCCAAATTTGGGTTGAAACAACCCACTACTGTATATGTAGAGTGTACATATACAGTAGTGGCCAAAACGTGATGTCCAGCCTAGGAACATTGACGACTTCAGCTTTTAATTAAACATCATCAATTTTGGTAACACTTTAGTTTAGGGTCTGCATAACCATATTCTACATCCCATAATCCTACCCAATACCCAAACTTAACAACTATCTAAAACCTATTGGGAAAAGGGAGTAGTAGTAGTGTAGTTAATAGGGAGAATTGGACCCTAAACTAAAGTGTGACCCAAATGAGCTTAGAGTCAATTGTTTTATTTGTGATAACGCAATAAAACATGCTAAACTGTGCGGATATCGGAGAGCCAACACAATGTTAATAAACAGATTATTGAATATTGATCTGAATATTAAATATTTAGAATATTTTAGGGGCTGTGCAAAGATTAATTGCAATTAATCGCATCCAAAATAAAACTTTGTGTTTACATAATATGTGTGTGTGCTGTGTATACCTATTTTGTATATATAAATACACACACATGCATGTATATATTTAAGAAAATGTGTTATTCATATATAAAATATTTATATTTATGTATAATATAGATTATGTATTTATATATATATACAGTATTTACATGCAAATAATTCTTAAATATATATATACATGCATGCATGCATATGTATTTATATTTAAAAAATAATTATACACAGCACACATACATATATTATGTAAACACAAACTTTTATTTTGGATGCGATTAATCTTTGCACAGCCCTATTAAACATATATATATATTCCTCATATTTTGACGATTTTATTAGGGTCATTAAACACACATATTCCCTCTAGGCATCACTTTTGGCCACTATATAACAATGCTGGGTTGTTTGAACCCAAATTTGGGTCAAATATGGACAAACCCAAATGTTGGGTTAAAAATGCAATTAAAAAATGTACAGTTTTAAGTTGGGTTAAAATTTGAAATTACATTTTTAACCCAGCATTTGGGTTTACCCAAATTTGGGTTCAGCATTGTTTAGAGTGTTCGAATAGTTGTGTAATTTTGCAATACTTTGTGAGAGTGGATGGTCACTTTCTCCCAAAAATAGCATTGCAATCATTGATTTGCGACTTCTACACAAGACATGTCTTTTCAGAGAAAAGGTTTATAGAGTATCGCTAAAAATCTATTGGATTGTTGATGCATTATTGCTTCAACTCTATGGAGAAAATGAATGGGATTGTACTTGCGGAAGTCTTTTTGGAACCAAAGTTTGTCATCACCGATCTCAAAATCGCGATCGCGAACACGATCATTCTGACGTGACTTTAAGGCAGTCGGGTTTATTTATGTTCATGCTAAGCTATACGGTGGACTTGTAAAGACAAACAACAGAGCCGCTAGTGCTGCCAAACTAGCTGAAGCATTGTTGATGCAGAGTAATGTAACACGAACACTTATCACTCAATAAATGTTTCCCTGAAAAACAAGATCAGTTTGACATTTGTCTTTTTCTGTGGTCGACGTTGTGACTGTTTATTTTAACGGTGTGTTTACATTGAGCTGTCCTCCTACGATCTGTCTGCCAGTCTCGAACAGAGTGGTTGAGTTGTGGTTTAGATGCGCGCAGTGCATTCCCAGAGCCTGTGTGTGTGTGTGAGGACACGTGTAACACACTCAAATGTCACACACACGAGTGTTGTTGACATACAAAAACTGCCTGTTTGAAACATTTCTACAGTTTATGCCATTGCATTGATTCTGGGAGGATGCATTTCCCGCGGATGAGTGCTTTCTATTAATAGATTTGTTTTTGCTCACCAGCATTAATAAGTCAATTATGGTAGAACTAATTGTGCAGGTTTACTCAATGCAAAAATGCAAATGCAAAAAAACGTGTGTGTGGTGCTTTAGTTTGGATATGCAGATGTCAAATTGTGTCCTGCCACTAATAACACTAATGGATGTCAGGTAAATCAGACGGCTGAATCATGAGTTTTGCATAAATGTTAAAAGTCAGATTCTGACTGATAAGGTCAACACAATTTTAGTGCTAGATTCAGAGTGAGTCATTGTTTTTTAAAATAAGAACAGAGTCATTGGTTGCTAATCAGCGGTTGGTAACACACTAAAGCATATTACACGTGTAGGCGAAGAGAGGTCGAACTTGAGAAGGTTATTTATGTGATTTGTAAGGTTTTAGATGTTGTCTTTGTCTCATATCTCTCTTTTTTTTTTAAATAATTATACTTTTTAAATGTATTATGTTACATTTATTAGGTATTATTTAGGACACATTTTATATACAAGTTTTGATTGTGTCATATCCTATTACTAATGTTGACATTTCCCATAAATGTCAAGACATGTCATAAACTGATGTTGTTTGATGATAAGCCGTGTTTGACGGCTGAGGGGTCATTTGGGGTCGTGAAGGTTCATGAGATCGAGACCGTCCCAGCTAATCACACACTCACATGTATGTACAGTAGAGTCATGATATTATCATATGAGTTATTACACTTTTAAAGCTGCAGTTGTTGATGGAAACATTCATAAGCACCCCGATCCTCTTAACCTTCAAATGGTCTTCGTTTCCTGTTTACACTTCTGGGCAACAATTGATTGAGTATTGTACAAAAAAATATAGATTTTTAATCATACAAATTATATATCTCTTTTATAAATAATATAAAGTACTTTTGTATCCATATACCACATTAGCTTGCATATGAATTTTTTTTTTTTATGATACATTGCATTTATGCTCTAGTACTAGGCCTTCATTTCTGTGTAAAAATTTTCAGATTTATGCCGGATTTTTTTTTTTTTTTTTGACACTTGAAGAAAATATATTTAGTTTTTTTTTCACATTTTTTCTTAGTGTGTCTTTTTTCCACTATAAATAACCTTTTGTGGAATGAAGGTTCTTCAAGGAAATTAAGATTTTATTGGCACTATTTAATTTTTTTATTATTTTATTTTTAAGCGTGTCTGTCAGAAATTGTCTCTCTCTTTGCTTTCCTTGAATTGATATTTTGAATTGATTTGCTTTTTTTATTTTTTCTGTTTTCATTTTAATTCTAGTTTAAGTTTTAGCCATTTTGATGTGTTTTCTTGGTGTTATTTTAAATAATATATATATATATATATATATATGAAGAGTTCAGATGCAAAAGCCTCTAAATGCCATTTGAAATTTTCTTCTTTAATGATGATTTTTATCAAAATTGTATATTTAAGTTCAGTAATTTCACTTAAATAACAATTAATAGGTAATTATCATTGCCATTTAAGTTAAATTACTGAACTTAAATATACAAGTTTGATAAAAATCATCATTAAAGAAGAAAATTTCAAATGGCATTTAGAGGCTTTTGCATCTGAACTCTTCATATATATATATATATATATATATATATATATTATATTTTGTTGCTGAAATAAAATGTTTAATGTTTTATTTCAGTTAAAGTTTGTTTTTTTAGTTTTAGTTAATAATAATAAAAAACACTATTGTCTTTTGTAGTGAATTAAATTCACTTCATACTTGATGAACTTTACAACATTAATACTGTTATTGAACTGAATTAAATCAACTTTGAAGGCTGCTTTACCCGAATCGAATTAACTAAAACTGTATAGTATAAAGCACTATATATAACTAATTATGACTTGACTGCAACACACGCACGCAGTGGAAGTTTATTAGTTTAATTGAGGGAGTAATTACTCGAATCATATGAGGAAATGGGTAAAACTTGTAATCATGCATGCTTACCCTCAAGACAAAAACATCCTGTAACAGGCCCGCTCGCGCGACAGCAAATGTGGGCAGATCGATCTGATACTTTGTTTGGCTGAAATTGTTCTTAATATCTCCAGTGCAGGTGCACAACACATTTTGCATGGAGAAGGTGAAAGTGCAGCTGCTGTGATCCTAAAGGTCAGATGTATTTGAAGATTGAAACTGTGAGGTTCATGCCAAATGACCTCCGGAGATTCATTTGACATTTACATTGTCTGCCTATTTTAAATTAGAGGAAAAACATACCTGTAATGTTTTATTCTAATTATAGTGCCTTAGTAAGATAGCATATTTTATCGCAGGTGTATTATCCGAAGTCCTTGGTCAGTAATTTGCAACACAATGAAACTTGAAATAAAATCAGGAACTAGCTCTATTTTAGAGGTATGGGTGAAACATGTCTCTTGCAGTGGGCAAAATTAGACCTGTATGGGAAAACACGGACGAAAACCCCCTGAAAATACTGTCAGTATCACCAATATTTAATATTTTTTTGCATAAATATTTGCATGTATATGTGCCACTGACTATCTAAATAAGATCACCAAACAAAACATTGCAATATTTTTATAGACTAGTTAAATTCACAATAATGTACGTATGTGTATAAGTGCATTCACTGTAAAAAAAAAAAATATTTTCATGATTAGTAATCACAACATTTTTTCTTTTGTCAAATCAACTTAAATAATTTATTTAGTTGAGATAACATATAATTTTGAGTTTCTGATGTTTAAATCATTCTCCTTCATTGTATTAACTCACTTTTTCCATTTCAATCAACTTAAAATTTTAAGGCAACCATTACTATTTTAAGTTAAACCAACAATATTTTTTTTACAGTGTTTAATTAAAATATTTTTTCATTACAACACTGTAACACTTACTTAAAAAGTAAGTAATCTGGTTGCCTTAAAATTTTAAGTTGACTGAACTGGAAAAAGTGAGTTAATAAAATGAAGGAGATTAATTTAATCATCAGAAACTTAAAATAATAAGTTATCTCAACTAAATAAATTAAACTAAAGTTGATTTGACAAAAAAAAAAAAATGTTGTGATTATTATATTATCAGCATAACAGTAATGAATGACTATTTTATTAATATTCGGCCCTGGAAATAATGTCAATATCACCCAGAGATTATATTAATATATTTCTCATAAATATTTCAATGCATGCATGCATGCCACTCAGTATCTAAAAATTAAATGTAGTCCGTAAACAAAACATTTCAATGGTAAATGGTAAAATGACATTAAAAGCCTAACAATTTGAGTGAATTAAGTGACTGGAATTAGTACGGCTGTAATTGTTTTGCTTCATTAGACAAAGAAAACCTGAGCCTTTTCACACAGAACTTATCGCGTCGACTGTAAAAGAAAGCCGATGGATCACACGCTCCTGGTTCACAAGAGATTTCTGCTCACTTGTGTCTTCCTGACCAACACCCTCTGTAATGAGTCAGCGAAAAAATACAGGAAGTTGTCGCATTACATGTTGTTGCCTACCAAGTGTTTCCAGTTTTTTTTCCCCCTCACACATGCTACTACTGTAAATCTTTTTGGCAAAGCTTTGTTCTTATGTTTTAGGCACATTTTAGCACAGACATAGACGTTATCTTATCTAGAGGCGAGAAGTCAAGGTCAGCCGAACCACGAGAAGACGAGAGGCATAAAAGAGCTTGACAGACGTGTTGGAGCCGGAGCATGTGTGACACAGATATGATGAATATCTGTTTACAGGCCACCGGGAGTCACTTCACAAAGGCTGTGGTGACTCACGGTCGTCCGGATGCCATCCTGTAAGTCAAGCGTCGGCGCCTGGAGCTGACAGACCATCAAATGCCCCGTATTTAACCGCCTCACTGCCTCCAGGTCACGTATTTTAACGGCAGGGGACCAAATCAACCAGAAATGCCACTGAAAGTCACAAAATTGCCTCTGACATTTCAAATATGGGGACAAAAAGTGAATTAGGTACATATACACTATCATTCAAAGGTTTGGGGTCGGTGCGTTTTTTTATGTTTTTGAAAGAAGATTCTTCTGGCTCACCAAGGCTGCATTTATTTGATCAAAAATACTGTAAAAACTGAGAAATTGTGAAATATTATTACAATTTAAAATAAATATTTTCTATTTGAATATGTCTAAAAATGTAATTTATTTCTGTGATGAAAAGCTGAATTTACATGATACTTCTAAAGAAGTTGAAAACGTGATAAAACTTTTTTTTTTTAGGATTATTTAATGAATAGAAAGTTCAAAAGAACAGCATTTATCTGAGATAGAAATCACTCTTGATAAATTTAATGCATCCTCGCTGAATAAAAGTATTAGTTTCTTTAAAAATAATTTGTACTGAAGCCAAACTTCTGAACAGTATTTATGTTTTTTTTTTGAAGACACGAAATCTGTATTTCCTGAGTGTTTTTAATGAACTCTAAAAAACAAATCTACAGTTTCAGTATTGATTTGATTTGATCAGATATTGATCAGATTAGAGAATCAATTCTGTAATAAAGTGAATTTCCTTCACAGCTCTACTTCAAGGTTCCAGTATACATAAAAAAAAGCCACCATAATAAAAATGTTAAGTCACAGAGGGGTATTTACACGCTCCCTGCTGGTGCAAAACTCTTTTTGTGTTTCATGCATGCATGACGGACCGTTTGTTTGAGTTTCTTGCTAAAGAGTTAGATCCCCCCACAAAAATGAAAATGATATCATTAATGACCCGTAAAACCTCCGTTCATCTTCGGCACACGGTTTAAGATATTTTAGATTTAGTCCGAGAGCTTCATTGTAAATGTGTGTACGGTATACTGTCCTTGTCCAGAAAGGATATAAAGACATCATCAAAGTAGTCATGTGACATCGGTGGGTTAGTTACAATGTTTTGAAGCGTCGAAAATACATTTTGGTCCAAAAATAACAAAAACGACGACTTTATTCAGCATTGAATTGTCTTCCGGTTCAGTTGTGGATCTAAATCTGAAATATAAACTGTGTTTTGGAGATGAACGGTGGTCTGACCGGATGAGGGTGAGTCATTCATGATATCATTTTCATTTTTGGGTGAACTAACCCTTTAATCCACCAATGAAACGGTTTATTCATCGGACTGTACTGATCTGAGCGGTCGCACATAAGGTTATAATCTCCCTCGTTTACCCCTGTGCAATTCTGGGCTTTTATTAGTCTGAGGTGTGGTCATTATCATGAGACGGCAGTCTGCCTTTTGTTTATTCTCGTGTAGTTCTGACACAAACGCAGTTGTCTGGGCCCTGTGTGTGCCGCGGGCCAAAGGCTCCTCTCCTCTGTGTTTCAGACGAGGGATTCGCCCTGACATGTCTCCTCACCGTAACTCTCACAGCTCCATGTCTTTGTCCAGAGCTGTGTAAACAAGAGCCGTGGAATCAGCCGATGCTTCGCGGAGATTAGACCAGCACGCATTAAACGTATCGGGCACGTTTAACTTCTGCCAAAACATCACAAATGAGATCTCTTTAAAGGGATAGTTCACTTTGAAATTAAGTTTTGCCATGTTTTAGCTTACCTCAAGGGCATCCAAGATGTAGTGTCTTTGTTTCCACAGTATTTTCAATTTTGATATTTTTAGGTCAAATCGTTTCCAGAGCTTGCGAAGAACGAAGTGCACATGAATACTTGGACGTGGCTGTGGTTATAAGAGGTAAAAACGATATAAATACTGTTAGTTTTCTCACACAATCCGCTCGTTTCGTGTCTTAGGCCATCAATGTGTACTTACATTTACGAGTCATTAAATCATGTTTAATTTGGACTTCTCTGTGCATGCTCTTTTAGGTGGTGACCATAGACCTCCATTATATGACTGACAGACAAGAACGGTTTGACCTAAAAATATCAAAATTGAAAATACTGCGGAAACAAAGACACCTACATCTCGGATGCCCTTGAGGTAAGATAAAACCTGTCAAAATTAATTTCAAAGTGAACTATCCCTTTAATGTCTAATCGATTCAGAGCGACTTTTCTGAGGAAAAAGGAAAGGAAAAAGCCCAGTAATCGTCTCTTATAACGTTTCCAGATGCTTCGGCAGCTAGAATTATTATTATTTTTTTTATCTTCTCTTAATTGGTTTCCTGCCATAGTATTCAATTCAAGACTGTTTTTAAAGCTCTTAATAGATGACCCCCATCGTATATTTCTGAATTTGTTTATTTTAATTCAGCTCATTAGGACTTGTTTTTAAAAGTATTTCCTGGTATGCATTTTGGTCGCAATGAAAAGTCAGACGTTTCTCAAGGTTAACTTCTGACGAAACATCACCCTGCTGTCTTACGGGACAGAAAAATCACAAATGAGATCTCTTTAACATCTCATGACACACTTGCCCTTTTTTTCAAAGCTTTTTTCTCAGAGATCTCAATCAAAAGGTCGACGCTTCAATATGAAGTCAAATATCAAGCCACATGAAAGTAAAATTACAAAGGAGACCATGTTAATATCTGAAACGAGTCCCCTAAATAGCATTGAGATCTGTGTTTCAGGAGATGTGTCTTATAAACATCTCAAACTGTAGATTTGCCAAGCTTTTAATGCCTCATTTCTCCTTGGAAGTCACCCAAGACTAAATGATTTGACATGTAAACCACTTAATTTTATAACAGTTGACATTTTTATTGCAGGTGAAGTTACTTCTCCTCGTCACGTGTCTGATCGCGCTGATCCAAGCAGGACGTGTTCCTGGATCAACATCTTTTTGTTGGTCCTAGAACAACATTTGTGTCAAACAAAAAGTCTCAACCCTGCGTTTTGCCATCACAGAAATCTGATTGGCTGACAAAAGTAAATTTTTTTATATTGGTCTGATCGAAAGTCATTGTTAAACCTGTTTTATAAGACTCCCCATAGACAAAAATAAAATAAACTATTTTTTTTTTAAATATTATTTTTGCTTGACACCAGTTTTATTTTACAATCATTGAGTTATAGTTATTAAACTTTTGATTACAGTCTATATAATTTCACTTTTAGTTTATTTTTAGTACATCAAGTTAAACTTAACTTTTTATTAGCTGATATAAAAAACTGTTTTATTTTATTGTATTTCAGTTAAGTTGTTTATTTTATTTACCACATATTGGCTGCATCAATTATTGTGGGTTTAATTAATTTTACCAATGTTTTATTTTTGTAACAGAAAATATGATGCACATTTTAAAAGGACCTCGCAATTAACATTCATCTTCATTTATGGAAGATTAAATTACTAAATAAACATTGACTAACAAATATTTCGTTTTATTTTAAAGGAGAATTCTGCTTTCATATTATAGCTAATTTAGCTTGTGTTTATGGTGAAATTAAGTTCAAAATATTACATTGACCTATATTAAGTAACTTTTTGGCTTGTGAAAATAGAAAATGTATTAAATCGGTGTTTATAATAATAAATCTGGCTTATGAATTGCCATCTCTATCCTGTTACTGCTCACTAGGTGAGGTTTTGCTGTGCTTTGTTTGCGCTGCGTCCCAGAGATTGTGTTGAGACTCGAAGGGCTGCAGGAGGGACGCTCGGGTTGTGAGGAAGCTCAGGGTTTCTGATGCTGTTTTGGACAAACAGACAGTTTCTGTTTTGTTCCTGATTGCTTGCGGTCTTTGAGTTGTTGCTGCCATTAGATGCACGAGACCATTGCTTTCCTAAGACCCGGCGGGTCGTGAAACAACAACGCAATCTCAGATCAGCACCAGCTGCACTCTCACTTCAACTATCAGCTCGGTATCACTTGCATCACTGATTTATTTCCAGAAAGTTTCTTTCAAAGTAACATACAAGTACAAAAGCAACAAGCTTTACCTGCACTCTAAAACTGCTGGGTTGTTTTAACCCAAATTTGGCTCAAATATGGACAAAATCCACTATTGGGTTAAAAATGCAAGTAAAATATTTAACCCAATGGCTTTAAAAAATAATCGTAATTTCAACGGTAAAAGACACTGTTCATTGGTTAACAGAATGTTTACTGTACTATATACGGTAAATAACTGTGATAGATCTCGTAATTTTACTGTACAATTTACAGTTGTAAATTTACAGTTTTTGAAGTGAAAAACACATTGTATAATTTACAGTGAAAACCTGTAAATTGACATTCCCGCATAATTCACTTCACATGTGTGAAACTTCACATTTTATGTACAGTATTTTTGTTGAAATAACCATTTCTTCATAGTTTTCTTGTTTTTTTTATTCATTAGGATTTTATATTACAAATAATGTTTGTAAATTAATGTTTATTGCATTTTTTAAATTTCATGTGTGTTACCATTATGGTGTTTAATGTTGGTGTGAAGGGAAGAGCTGATTGATCATGTGACTCATTGTTGTCAGTGTATTACAATGGTACAGATATCAATACTTCAATGGGTTGGTAAATTAACATTATATCAGATAATGACATACGGTTTATTACTGTAAATTTTAATTTAAGTCTGTAAAACCATTAACGCTGCTACTGTATTTTTTACAGTAAAGTTTTAGCAACTACGGCTGCCGTTTTTTTTTACCGTAAAAATTGCGGTTTGATTTTTTACAGTGTTGTTTGTCCAGTTTTTAGACTTTTAGCTTCAGGTGCTTAAATTTTTCAGAAGCATGTGACTATACATTTGCATAATACCAGAATCAATGAGTTCACACGCCTTTTTATCCTTCACACTATATTTATGTGTTGCATTATATTTATGCATTGTTTTCTCATTAACATAGTTTACGATTGCAGTATTTTTTTTAAAAGGAGAAGTGAAATGTCACAGTGTTGAATCGTGGCGGAACCTGTGAAATCAACCCGACAGATTATCATGATTCAGGCTCAGGACGCTCGGATGGGGCATGCCGGCATTTTACTAGTTTTACTTTATATCGGCCCAGCCATAATGAATCATATGTTTTAGCATGCATTCACCTTGTTCAGTGATGAATTCTTCAAACTAGTGGTTGATCTTAATGTTGAAAATTTTGTGGTTATTTCAAGATAAAATCATTTTTGATGAAAACATTCCAGGATTTTCTCCATATAATGGACTTCAATGGGGTCCAAACGGTTCAAGGTCCAAATGAGAGTTTCAGTGCAGCTTCAAAGAGCTTTAAACGACACCAGACGATGAATAAGGGTCTTATCTAGCGAAACGATCGCTCATTTCAAAAATAAATAAAAAAGTTTAAGTTTTATAAGCACAAATGCTCGCCGTGCTCTGTTCTGTGATGCGCGATCGTGACTCTCCTGTTCGAACGAATCTTTTTTCGAGTCATTTCAACTTTTTTATTTATTTTTGAAATGACCGTTCGATAAGACCCTTATTCATCGTCTGGTGTCGTTTAAAGCCCTTTGAAGCTGCACTGAAACTCTCATTTGGACCTTGAACCGTTTGGACCCCATTGAAGTCAATTATATGGAGAAAAATCCTGGAATGTTGAAGTGTGTAAAAGTGAACTACTCCTTTAATGTAATTGCATTTTTTGGTCTTCATTTTAAACATTGTATCAATAATTATTATTTTTTAGAACTTAGAATTAGAAACACATTTAAGTGTCCTAATACTTTTTGGGGTCACTGTATAAGCCTTGATGATAAACTGTCAGAAATGAAAAGCCGTGTTTGTTTATACCAGGCAGTATCATGTGCAGGAAAGAGGAAGATTTGAGTTGAAAGGCAGGTCAGTAAAGGGACACGGTTCTCTCTCTATCAGTAAGAGAGACGTACGGAATATTCCGTCGAGATTTGATGTTTCCTCCTCTCCGAGCGTGAGTTTCACCTGAGCTCTCTTTATACCTGCTTAAAATAGCTCCGTCCAGCTCAACCACACCTCATGACTCACCAGCGTGTGAGCCGCTCAATCCCTGTATTTACATGTGCTGCAGTTTGTTCTGATGGTTTATTCAGAGCTTTTTTCATTTAGATATTCTCCTAATACTGTATGTATGTCTACAAAACATCTAATACAGAAAAAGACAATAAGTGAAGTAAAAGAGATACAATGAAACAAAGGAATAGTGTTAAAATTATTTTGAAATAAATAAAAAATAGCACATTGAAATTTCGGAATTCAAAAATGCTGGGTTGTTTCAACCCAAATTTGGGTCAAATATGGACAAACCTAAATGTTGGGTTAAAACTGAAATTAAAAAAATGTACAGTTGAAAGTGAAAGTTTTCACCCAACATTTGGGTTTGTCCATATCTGACCCAAATATGGGTTCAAACAACCCAGCATTGTTTAGAGTGTAAAGATAAATGCCTACTAAAAGCAATTTCAAGTTATGTTACATTTTCTCCTACGATAATCAAAGGTAGGGTAGGGATTTTTGTTATACAGGTTGAAACTCTTCACATCTTGGTAGCAATCAATAATAGAAGTGCACGGTCTAAATATTATATAAATGTACTGTGGAAGTCTCGGGATCAAAAACTTGTCGTCCAGTCATTGCTTTCAGTCCGAATGCAGTGATATGATGCCCTACCTGTCTGTCAACATGTATTTAATACCTCCACGCACCAGTTTACGCAGACATCACACATCATCAGTGCTTTCTGTAAGGTTATGTAGAGTTTAAGTTTATCAAATGTATCAAACATAACACATACTCAAAGCAACCTAATGTACCTGATTTAAAACAAATAATAATAAAAAAGGGCATGTTAGAACATGTTTTTTCCACTCATGCACATTGTTTATTTTATGTAAACACGAGCTAGAAGGATGTGTATAACCGTTGCGCTCGTGTGTCTTGCGTCTTTTGCAGCGTCTCGCGCATGACGTCGTTCTCAAGTTAAAAATCAATTCAACTTTTAAAAAACGTGTCTCAAGACCTTGCATTTTTTCCCCATTCAATTGCCCTCGCCTCACGTTTTTCAAAGCAAAACCGTGTTGTGTGAACGAGCCCTTGGACAGACGTCAGTCACCGAGAGCCGCAAACAAACAACAGAACTTTTAGTTCCTCCTGTAGAAGTTCTTAAGAGTTTTCTGTTAAAATGGTGTCATGTGAGCAGCCCCTATAGGTTAATGACTAATGACCGTTTCAACGGAAGTGAATCGATTAATATGGAAGCTTGTTTCCGCCACTTACTTAATGAAAAATTTAAAAGGTAATTGTGACTTTTTATCTCAAATTCTGACTTTGTTCCTCACAATTGCGAGATATAAAGTCAAAAATGCATGATTTTAAGTCGAAATTGCGTGTTGTAAAGTCAGAATTGTAAGATATAAAGTCGCAATTGCATGTTATAGTCAGAAATGCATGATATAAAGTCAAAATTGCGTGTTGTAAAGTCAGACTTGTGAGATATAAACTATTCTGAGGGGGAAAAACTTAGTCTTTTTCCCCCTTAGAATTGGCCTGATAACTCGCAATTGCGAGTTTATATTTCACAATTGTCAGAATTTCGAGATTTAAACTCGCAATTGTGAGAAAAAAAGTCAGAATTGTGAGATAAAAAAATCTCAATTCTGTCTTTCTCACATTGCAACTTTATTTCTCAGAATTGCGACTTTATATCTCGCAATTGCGACTTTATTTCTCAGAATTGCGACTTTATTTCTCAGAATTGCGACTTTATATTTCAGAATTGCGACTTTATATCTCGCAATTGCGACTTTATATCTCATAATTGCGACTTTATATCTCATAATTGCGAATTGATATCTCAGAATTGCGACTTTATTTCTCAGAATTGCGACTTTATATCTCGCAATTGCGACTTTATATCTCAGAATTGCGATTATTTCTCAGAATTGCGACTTTATATCTCGCAATTGCGACTTTATTTCTTAGAATTGCGACTTTATATCTCGCAATTGTGACTTTATTTCTCAGAATTGCGACTTTATATCTCGCAATTGTGACTTTATTTCTCAGAATTGCGACTTTATATCTCAGAATTGCGACTTTATATCTCGCAATTGTGACTTTATTTCTCAGAATTGCGACTTTATTTCTCGCAATTGCGACTTTATTTCTTAGAATTGCGACTTTATATCTTGCAATTGCAACTCTATTTCTCAGAATTGCGACTTTATATCTCGCAATTGTGACTTTATTTCTCAGAATTGCGACTTTATATCTCAGAATTGCGACTTTATATCTCAGAATTGCGACTTTATATCTCAGAATTGCGACTTTATATCTCAGAATTGCGACTTTATATCTCAGAATTGCGACTTTATATCTCAGAATTGCAACTTTATTTCTCAGAATTGCGACTTTATATCTCGCAATTGCGACTTTATTTCTCAGAATTGCGACTTTATATCTCAGAATTGCGACTTTATATCTTAGAATTGCGACTTTATATCTCAGAATTGCGACTTTATATCTCAGAATTGCGACTTTATATCTCAGAATTGCAACTTTATTTCTCAGAATTGCGACTTTATATCTCGCAATTGCGACTTTATTTCTCAGAATTGCGACTTTATATCTCAGAATTGCGACTTTATATCTCGCAATTGCGACTTTATTTCTCACAATTCTGACTACGTATCTCGCAATTGTAAGATAAAAAGTCGCAATTAATTTTTTTCAGTGGCGGAAACAAGCTTCAATAGATTAAAACTAACTTTAGCTGGAAAATAACTTTATTCTAGAGCTGTCATAAAGCCAAAACAATCTCTGTTACTGTAATTTCCCATTATCACTGTAAAGAAGCTTTGGAACAATCTACATTGTTAAAAGCGCAATATAAATGAAGATGACTTGACTTGACTCCTGAACCAAAACAACCAGCTTTTGCTGCTTCACCCCATGTCATAGCCGTTCTATGTCAACAATATCAACGGTGAAATGAATCTGCAGCATTCAGGTGGTACAAGAGCTCTGAGATGTTTATGTTCAGTATTATTTAACGTTATATGCTTTGGGACATGAGGTGATTTAACGCCGTTTCTCGTGACGTTTTGTGCGTTCGTGTGTTTTGAAAGAGGCGTGGCTTTGAAGGGAGGGTGGGATCTTATGCTTTCAAAGCTCAATTACTATTGCTAGCCTCTCTGAAATGGCATACCCTACCTTTAATTCTATTGAAAATTCAGTTGAATAGAATTAATTTTTAAAGCACTTTAATATGTTTATAAACTTTTTATAAATAGTTGACTTCATATGTAGATTTTTTTTCGTGTGCAGTTTTGTCGTGGTGATTTTTGTGTGGTTGCATTTGGGTGTAAAAATAGTTTTATATGTTTTGATGCGTTTTCTGCAGCAAATCTGTTAAGCAGAGCAATGAAAGTGATTTCAGGTAACCCGTTACGTTTTCTCTTGCATTTCCGTGTAACTTAAAAACAGTTGACGTGCGAAATGCAGCAGTAGCAAGGGTAAACAACACCTTTAAGATGCTAGGGAGAAACCAAGAAACCTCCTCCTGTAAATGCTGGCTGTAAAGGTACAGAAGATGGTGTTGTGTAAATGTCCTCGGGCCTGCTGTAGTGTTGCTACTTCCTGAAGGGGATTTTTCAGGAGGGGTTGAGCTCGAGCGGGTGAAAGGGCCTATAGGATGACTAACTCTCCCTGGAAAGTACACAGATCTCCTGGAGGTTGAGGGGCCGGACCGCAGGTGTGGCAGGAGTTAACGTGCCGGGCTGAGGATTGGGTTAGGATGGTGTTTACACATCGAGGATACAGCTGGAAAACTTGGGATTGTATTTGCACACTAAAAAATGGATGCCTTTGGACAACTTCCTGAACTTTTATGAGGTTACACAGTTAGTGTTTGGTCAGCACGTGTTATTAAAGGGTTAGTTCGGCCAAAAATGAAAATTATGTCATCGGTTACTCACCCTATGACTTACTTTATTCTCAAGGCAAGATATATAGGGCAGGCAAACACTTTTTTTTCAGGAAGTCTTGTGGCTTTACTTTTAAAGTGTGCATATTGGGATATATGTTGCCCAATTTACTTCCATTGCAAGTGTTATTTATTATTTTTTTTTTGCTTATATTTTAAATAAGGTAAGGTAATTCTAACATTATAGCAAACGTTGGTCACATTTAAAATCTTTGAATGCCTCCGTATTAGACAACAAAATACCAAAATACATTTTGGGCTATTTGGCTTCTCATTTTGAATGTTTTCAGAAAGCATTTATTATATTGCACGTTATCTATTTGCATCTGTAGGTTTCAGTTACAAAATACATCTTTTTGTTAAATGAGTCAGATATCTCGACTTCAACACCACTGACACAGCACACCTTACAGATTTACTCCTCTCTATATTCTGAAGGTTTTTAACAGCATTTTAGTCCTGAAAACATGATTTTTTTTCGGGCTGTTGATTATTTTTTGATTAATGAAGTTTTAAAGAAGAGATATCTATGGAAGCTTGTTTCCGCCAGAGAATGAAAAATAAAAAAGGTAATTGCGACTTTTTATCTCACAATTATGACTTTATTTCTCAGAATTGCGAGATAAAAAGTCACAATTGCGTGTTATAAAGTCACAATTGCGAGATATAAAGTCGCAATTGTGAGTTAAAAAGTCAGAATTGCGAGATATAAAGTCAGAATTGCGTGATATAAAGTCAGAAATGCATGATATAAAGTCAGGATTGTGAGATATAAAGTCGACATTGCAGGTTATATAGTCAGAATTGTGAGATTTAAACTCTTCTGAGGGGGGAAAAGTTAGTCTTTTTTACCCCCTTGGCCTGATAACTCGCAATTTCAAGATTTATCTCACAATTCTGAGAAAAGATGTCTGAATTTCGACATATAAACTCGCAATTATGTGTTATAAAGTCAGAATTGCGAGATGTAAAGTCACAATTGTGAGAAAAAAAGTCAGAATTGTGAGATAAAAAGTCGCAATTCTGACTTTGTACGCAATTCTGACTTTTATATCACGCAATTCTGACTTTGTACGCAATTCTGACTTTATAACACGCAATTCTGACTTTATAACATGCAATTGCGACTTTATATCACGCAATTCTGACTTTGTACGCAATTCTGACTTTATAACACGCAATTCTGACTTTATAACATGCAATTGTGACTTTATATCACGCAATTCTGACTTTGTACGCAATTCTGACTTCATATCTCACAATTGTGAGATAAAAATGTGCTTTTATTTATTTATTCATTCATTTTTTATTGGGTGGCGGAAACAAGCTTCCATAGATATCCCTCTGCAAAGTATCAACAATTTTGAATCTGACTTTAGCCAGTGATCAGTTTTCTGTTCATCAAATGTATGCAAATGAGAGCATATTAAATTGATAATGCCTCATTTGCATGTTTAAACAAATGAGAAAAAAGTATTTGTTACCCTGTTTGCCAGGGAAAGGAAACTGAATATTCACACCGTTTTGTTTGTTTTTTGCCATGCGATGTGAAAGACGAGGGGGTTTCAAGCTGAAAAAAAATCTAAAGTCATGCATTTTTGGGTGAACTAATCCTCTGTTATACTCGCAGCAGAAGCTCCTACAGGTGGCATCTTGCAAACCAAATCAAGATTTTCTGAGTGAAGCAGTCCAATAATGGTGATCAAAGCTGGGTGTTTATTCTTCTGAAGGAATTGGTTGACACACATTTTCCATGACTCTGGCCAGCTCATGTGTTTGTCCTCCTTGCCCTGTATAGAGACACACTCCGCTTAAAGAGTCACTGCTGCCCCAAACCCCCCTTCCTGGAAACAGCTGCATGCTGAGAGAAAGACGGAGAGAGAGAGAGACAAAGGAAAAAAAAGGAAGGCAATAAAGTAGAGGGCTGGATGTATTTATTTGTTTTTGGTCTAGATTACCAGCAGCACTCAGTTTCTCTTCCCACTAACACTTTACCATGAGAAGTCCCCGGTCAGAGTTAAAGTCCGGCGCTACGGTAAACGCAACCGCACTGATGCACGCATTGTGCGAGTCTTTATTTGTCCCATCTGTCTCGACACAAGGAAGTAAAACTGCACAATATACTGCAGTGCTTCTGTTTGACTTTTTTAACGGCAGATACTTTTGAGATATGGTGTGTTTATTCCATCACACATCTAAATGAATCCCAGAGCAGACCTGCGAGTGCAGCTGCTTCGTGACTTAAAGGGGTTTTTTTTTAGATGCAAGCGTGTGAGGAAAGATAGATCAGAAGGAAAAAGACAAGAGAGAAAAAAATTAGCGTTGCAATGCATGGTGCCTGATATTTTGGGGACTTTTGACATTTCGTATTCAAATGAAAAGATCAAAAAGATCCGCATACACTGGCACCAAAAGTATTAGATGCATCTGTTCTATTTACTTCTATTTTTCCCCTTCATTTCAGCTTAGTGTCTTTTAATCAGCTGGTGTTTTGATGATTTTTAGTGTATGCATGGATTCAGTTGTCCTGTAGGTTCACACAGGTGTTGTTTAGAGAGTTTTTTTTCTCTCTTTAAAACTGAATGAATGTTTTTGTTTATGTAAAGTGTAGCCTACTTGTGCCATCTTTCTTTCTATTGTCTAATTCAAAGGCATTCAGAGATTGCCAATGCCAAGTTGCGATAATGTTATAATTGGGGCAAAATAATTTTGATTCACCCCTATGTTTTAAAATATAAGCAGAAAAACGCCCACTTACAATGGAAGTAAATTGGGCAACATAAATGTTAAAAGCACACGAGACTTGAATACCACACCTACACTGTTCACTGAAAAAAAAAAATTGAAGTAGGATTTACTTGAAAAAAGCTAGGCAACTTTTTTCACTCAGAAAATGCTAGTAAATTTACAACGATTTGCCAAGTAAAGCCTAAACATATTTATCAGTAGCTTTAATTAGAAATCTTTAAGTTAAATTTACTTGGAATATGGAATTAAGTAAACTTTACAGAAAATAAGTCATTTTAACGTGGCTGGTAAAAGATTGATTAATATCGATTTAGTTGAAATTTCCTTTGCCTTTGCATTACATTTCACTAAAACAATAATATTGAATTTTATTAGTCATTTATGCTTAAGTAATTTATCATGTCAATACATCATGTCAGATTTTAAGCATCATGTGAATGCAAAGACCTCAATACACAATGCCGGTAACATTTAATGGGTCGTTTTTGTGTTTGAATGCGTCATTTTGAGCAAAAAAATACTCGAAATGTCACAAAATGGCAATTTACTAATACTGACAATAAAAATCAATGATAAACAGTGTAAATACAACTGGAAACCAGTGAAAATTATTAAATTATACAAGGTCGAGTGCATGATGGGAACCCCAGTATCAGAAAAGTTGAGTAATATTTACTTAATTTTATTGAGTTGATATTTACACTTTCATTTCAACTCGCTTGAATTAAGTACTGATATGGCATTTCCTTCGTTTTTTAATTCTTGCCTGGACTAACTTTGTCATGTAAATTACATTGGTTTTTTTTCAGTAGTATTTACTTCACCAAAAAAAATCATTTTTTTACAATGTATTTTAAAGTTGCCAGGTTTTATGGTGCATTGATTTCTTGATTTTATATGAATTGAAGACTGTTGAAATGATCTTCGACCAGATCATAGCCCTAACAAACAATTCGTGGTAATATTATTGAACAGTTTTCTTCATATGAATATTTGGGTGGTTATATAGACTGTTTGTTATGTTGGTTTTCTCACATCAAGTTGTTCTAGATCGCAGCAGAGGCTACATTTTTTTTGCGAAGGTTAAAAGTATTTGTGTAAATCAGAAGATTTAAACATTTTTTTGAGAGCATGGTATGGAAACCTGACTGTCCAATCAAAAGCAAAACGTACACGACTAGTACATACAGCTCTAAAAATTACAGGCCAGGAAGAGATACGACCTATACATGAGTTGTATAAGGTATCGGTTTTAAAACGAGCTAAAAAAAATTGCTTCTGATGAGAATTTTAAACGCGTCAATATAGGATTTTTTAAAACTCTTTTGTGCAAAATACAATTATTGAATAGAGAATTCCAAAACTGAGATTAGATTATTATACTGTAAGTTTTTTATATATATATTTTGGTGTTGTTTATTTCTTAACTTTGTTTTGCATTGTGTTATGTATGTCCAATGATGAGTTCAGACCATGTCAAATCTCCCAGAAATGGGACAAGTATATTCAACTAGAGTGATAGAATTATTGTGAAGTTATGACTAATATTACTTTGAAATATTTCAGACCCTGTCATGGCCACTTACAGCTGGTAAACCACAGTCACTCTCACATGATATGCACAAGGAAGCATATTCATGGAGTAAAATCTGCCCACAGGAATGACATCTGCGATGCACGACTAACATCTCGAGTAGCTAGCAGCAGTCCGACCACTGAAAGGACCATTTAAAACACATTACAGCTCAAATAACATTTCTTTAAGGAAGACACAAATATTTCTGCTTTTAAAACCTGAATTACAAGACCATTTAATCTCATTGTAGCTGCTGCATAACTTAAACAGATACTTCAGGATTTAGCATTAAGACCTGTAGTATTTTCGAATTACCATGCTTTCCCCCCTCATATCCCCCTGAGACGAGAGATTTATGTATTTTTTTGTCTGGAAAAAATCCTCAGATGATGCAAAAAGCTAAAGACTACAGTCAGTAGTAGGGTCTGTCCCGCATGTTCTCAACCCGATCTCACTCACAGAATGAACACATAGTGTCGGCCATCTTTTTTTGGAAGCTAAGCTAGCAGGAGAAAGCTGAGTCGTAGGGGTTACCATCCTCTTTTTCCCGGACGTGTCCGGCCGTCGATGTCCGGGATTCAGCTTTTGCTTTCTGCAGTCGCCATTCATTGTTTACATGCACAGCTTTTGTTTCAATCTAACTGAATTCATTCTGATTGGTGAATCTGAATGTAGTGTTTACATGAGCGCTAAACAAGTGATAGGCTGATGTGTGTTTTAACATTGCTAAGAAAATCCCCGCTCCTCCGTGAGAGATACGAGACCGGTGCGTCTCCCAGGCGTCGCTCGGCTATAATCACGCCACCGGCCTCGCGCCGTTCTCCCGCGGCCCTCACTCGTCCCGCTCGCCACAGTAGAACGCAAAAGCCGAATCCCGGACATTTTGGGCGATCTCGAAACACATTTTCGGGCAGACTCATCGCGGAGACTCACTAGTAGCCTAGACTTGTTGTTTAACTACTGCGCTCTGTTACCGGTAGGCGTGGCCTCCTAGGGCAGCGAAGCAAGTGCATTCTGGGAGTTGTTGTCTTTCATCCACATAAGACAAAAATACATTTTCTGGCTTTTCTCAGTCTAGAAAGCTCCAAATTCAAAAATAATTTCACATTTATTCTACATAAATGACCCATTTTAAATTCCAGAGGTGAAGTATCCCTTTAAACGTATAGGTTACTCAAAAATTACTCGCCTTCACATCGTTCCATCGATCTGTGGAACACAAATTAATTTTTTTTTAATGAAACCTGTGAGATTTCTGTTTCTTTATTATAAGTTTATTAACCCAAAACTCTGACGCTTGAAAACGTTCATTCATAAAGAGATGATTAAACTAATCCAACTGAGTGGTTTAATCCAAGTCTTCTGAAGAGACACGGTCGCTTTATAGAATGAACAGATTGAATTTAGGCCTTTATTCATATGGAAACATTGATCAGCGAACAATGTGTACAGCATTCAAATGTTGGTAAACGTTTGTTTGTTAGTCAAGCGTTTATCGGTTTATGTTTGCTGATGTGAATTTAAGCCTGTTCATTTTGAGTGAACTGTCCCTTTAAGCATGAGTTTTTGCTGTAAAAAACAACTGCCTGAGTCAAAATGATTGTGTGTGGTGTAGATATATATATATATATATACGCTATATATGCTTCAAATGCTGTCAGTAGCTTAATATCTATTAATTCAGCAACATTCCTATACACAGGGACTGGATATCAGCAAAAGTGTACTAACAGTTAGTCCATCGCCACCCTGACTAATGAATATTATACAGCTAGAACTAGTACAACTGCATATTTATCTGATGAGCTGCCACTTTTTCTTTCAGTCACACTTTCCTTGTGAAGACAATGACTCTCCATGGTGTGTCTACCCACTAATGGTGTGTTTTAGTTTCTTTTTGTTGAAAGGCCACTGCAGGTGATGCCATTAAGTCTACGTGACAGGGCAACCGTAGCGTTTATTCACATTCGGAAGGTTTTTCAGAGTCTGCACTTGTGCAACACTTTCTGTAAGTGACCTGTGACCTACTTCACTTCTCATAAAGCATAAAGATAAAACACGATGAACAACATACATGGAATGTCGTCACACACAAAACCGAATTTCCCCTATTACCTCACGATTCATTATTATTTGATTTTAATTATTGTTTTAGATAATCTATTACAATGATATATGCAGTGTACTGTATGTGCCTATCATGTCTTAATAAAATACATGAAAGATGCGGAAATCACATTCATTTTCCTTTCTCTCAATTTTTAATTTCACTATTTTCATTTCTGACGAAATTTGCTGCACTTCTAACATGAAAATGTTTGTTTTGTAAAGAAATATTACACGTGTTTCTCCCCTTTTTCTCTAATCAACGTGGTTCAAACAAAACGTATTATTATTAATGGGTTTATGCTTGTTGTTTCCTCTGTGTCTAATATAACTACATCTTGTTTTGTAAAAATGTCCTTTAACAAAAGCCACTTCCTTAATGAAATCGTCCTCCAGGAAGTGACATTATTTTGGAAGGAAAACAACAGCATCACAAACATCAGTAAATATAAGCAATGGATTTGATGAACTATGTGATGTGTGTGGGGTATTATAAATCGTTTAAAATATACGTTTAATTCTGACTTTGTGGCTAATTCAAGTTCTTTCTAGGAACCAATTTATTTTTTTTGAGTTTGTTTTGAGTAAATAAAACATGTAATATATCATAGTAGCTAAATAAAGAATGAAATAAAGCTCAAGTGCCTGTCTGAAATTTCTTAAATATTTCCTTTATACTTTAACTCACAAGCATATTAGTATTTTTAAACAGATACAGAAGAACAGCAATGACCTGCTACTGTTCATCTTCTGCCATACATTAATGCACGAATCACTACGCATCACGTCAACTATTAAAGCGTGAACTGTCTGCTGTAAACCTGATTAGAGCCCGACTGATAAAGGATTTTGAAGGCCGATACCGATACAAATATTTGATGGTTTTAAAATCCGATATTCCGATATATTATTATAATTCAGAAACACGCAACAAAACATTAACAGATTTCCCTAACATTAGTTATTTGTAGTTATTTTTGACTTTTAACTTGTTTATTTTATTGTCACAACAGAACAGACTGATGATAGTGACATAGTCAAGGCGAGCATTTGAGCTTATAAAACTTTAAAAAAAAAAATTTTTTTTTTTTAAATGAGCGCTCATTTCGCTTGATAAGACCCTTGTTCATTGTCTGGAATCATTTAAAGCCCTTTGAAGCTGCACTGAAACTGTCTTTTGGACCTTGAACCGTTTGGACCCCATTGAAGTCCATTATATGGAGAAAAATCCTGGACTGTTTTCATCAAAAACCTTAATTTCTTTTCGACTGAAGAAAGAAAGACATGGACATCTTGGATGACAACATGGGGGTGAGTAAATTATCAGCAAAAGTTTTTTTTTAAAGTGAACTACTCCTTTAAATATGTTTTAAAGCTGAGCATCCTCAAACAGAACAGCGAAAATAATTTTGCAGTTCTTTACGTCACGATCACATGCTGTGCCATCTCTCTGACAGTAAGGAATACAGACGGAACAACACAATATACTGTTTAAATCTTAATCTGTTTTTGTTTTTTTTTGCCCTATGATGAATTTATTTCCACATCCTGACAGTGTTCTGATACTGGAGCACGTGCTTTTCCACCCGCATGCAGCCTGATGCAAACTCCTCCAGTGCATATGGAAACTGCGACACGGGCTGCCACTTCAAACGCATGCCAAGATAAAAGCCCCGAAAGAAGAGCATCTTGGCTCAGTGTGTGTTTATATCTCATTCAGAACTATTGCAAAAATCTCTCTCTCACACCAGATCCTCCACAACCCTCACCACAATCCTCATGTAGATCACAGTTTCTTGATCAAACTTCAAAGTCAACAACTGAAACAACATCCCATTTCAGCTGACATCATCATGACGGCATGGGCGGGGAAAATAACCACTTCCCCCTGAACACCTGTGTGCTGCGAGCGGTGACCGCCACATGAAACATGCTCATGTTTTTCCTCCCAAAACCCCAGATTCCCAAATTAACCTGGTTGGGAAAAAAAGAAAAAGGAACGTTTATTTAATGGAAAAGTGCATTATTCACTCTCAGAAAAAAAGGTACAAAAGATGTCACGGGGGCGGTACCTTTTTAAAAGGCACACTTTTGTACCTAAAGGGTGCATATTGGTACCTTCAACCATGAGGGTACCAATATGCACCCTTTAGGTACAAAAGTGTACCTTTTGAAAAGGTACCGCCCCCGTGACATCTTTTGTACCTATTTTTCTGAGAGTGTTTAATCTAAATGATTTATCCGTGCACATCATTATTTTTGTTAAATTCATGTTTCGTAATCTTGAGACAAAACAACTTCCCTTCCCTCTTGCAGCATCTCTGTTTACTGGCATGTGGGCGGGGCAAGCTGTCACTCACATGAGATCCACCAATAGCAAACCACAACCATCCAATCAAATCCCTCTGGACAAAATCAAGTCCCGCCCTATATTTCTTCTTGTTCGAGAAGCCGTTTCATTCTGATATACATCACAATAGGGCGGAGAAGACATATTGTGCTGAATTATAAGGTATTAGCTAGCTCACAAACGATGTATTAAATGCTGTTTGAGTAAAGCAGTATTAAACAGTCTTTACATAACATCCTCAAACTAAGCAAAAGCTCCACTCTTCAGCACAACGGTAACCCAGAGAAATTGAAATCAACATAATTGAACATTAAACACTGTCAGGTCTCATTTTCTCATCTTCTTAAAAAAATACTACAAGTAATACTTAAGAAATTAAGTCGCTTGCAAGGCATGCTGAGCTTCTGTAACATCAACAGATACTTTTTTTGGTTCACATTTACTCTAATCTAGAGAATTTTAGAGAATTACCAAACCCGAAGAAATCAAGTTAAGAAGAGAAACAGTTATGGAAGATTATTTTTGTCATGGAATAATAAAAAAAATAACAAAGGTAATTTTGATACATCGTCTGCAATTCTGATTTTTTTTTTTCAAGATTATAACTGGCAAATCAGACTTTTTTTAATCAGAATTGTGAGAGTTTATAAGTAAATAAAAGCCTAAATTAAACCTGTTCCTAAAGTGATTGTGTCTCTTTTATAAAATTTGGACTAAACCGCTTGATCTTTTTATTAACTTTTTGAAGCGTCACAGTGGTAGTTGCATAGGCTGTCAATGGAGGGTCAGAAAACATATTATAATAGAAAACATATAATATTGTGGTTGTTTACTGCCATGATCTCCATCAGATCAAGCTATAATGTAGACACAACTCACAGAAAAAAAAATCAACCCAAAAATCGACTGAACACAAAGGTTTCGGCCAGCTGAGCTGATAAACATGTGAAGGTGATTGCATGATGGAAATTCTCTATGTGCATGGAGTCAATAGAGGAAGACATTTGTCTGGGGTCTAAACCACAGTATCCTGAATGTACAGCCCCTTTTCTGCAAAGGTTTATCTGCGTACACCAAAAACACACAGCACCTGTGAGTATGTGTGCCCTTCCAATGAAGTCTGTACATTTCCTGAAAGATGTGGTTTTTACAGTAAGGGGGGGGGGGGGGGGGGGACCAACAATGAACAGCGGCTGGAACACAGCGTACCGTTTGAGAACCGTGCTAGGATGATGAATTGAGTTTGAAACAGGGATACATGTCAAAGCAAACAGAATTTGCATCTGTTTGCATTGAGATACATCACTTTTGACAGATCAGCCGCCTGCTAACAGCGCAGATGAATTCTCCGACAATCAAATGAAATGAAGTGTGACATAATGTGAGTTTTAAAGAATGTATTCTCTAATACTTCTGGAGAGTATTAACAGAACAAAACCACAACAACAACAAAAATAACAATAAAAAAAAGTTATTAGACATTCATTCTGATGTTTTAAGAAACGTTGTTCAAAATGTTTCAATACTGGTCAGTGTCTTTCAGATTTGATCCTGAAGTCATTATAGAGAAATGATGACTGAGCATAATGTGAGAAATTTGCAGTGCGCACTAGTATAACAATGAAGCATTTAAATGAATGTAAGTCCATCTATTTATTTAGTCATGTGGAGGATTATTTATGGAACTTACTTATTAAATAGTTCACCCAAAATGAGAAGTTGCTGTTAATTTACTCACCCTCAAGCAATTCAAGATAACTGTTTTCTTAAGTACAGCCTCTCAGATGTTGCTGAATTCTTGATGAATCATAAAATGTAAGTTAATTTGAAAGTCAAAATAACATATTGCCTACAGGCAAAACAAAATTAATACCTGTGGCTATTCTGATGATATGAAGCATTATCCCTGAATGAATCAGGAGCAACAGTATTAATTTTGTTTTAAAGTGATGTGAAACGATCTAAGCAAGAAACTGAACATTATTTACAACATTATTACCTGTAATGTTCCAGAGAATCATAAAAGCAAGTGGAACAATAGTAAACCCTCTTTAACTTGTTTTAAAAATGAATTTAAGATTTATTTAGTACCCATTAAACACTTATCCAAAGATAATCAGTCCCTCTGTAAACTGTACAAAAACATGTATGAGTCTCTTTCTTTCTAATTTGTCTTTTTTTGTCTAAAATTTATTTATTTATTTTTTTCCTTGTAATTTGTAACCCCCTTAAATGTTTGAATTTTGCTTTTGATTATTGTATTAATTATGCAATTGTTTTTTCGTTTGTTTGTTTTTGTTCTATGAACCTATATGTAAGCATTGGCGTATATGCACTGATATATGAATGGTTTAATTTTGTATGCATAGTATTGTTCCCTATTTGAGTTTGTAAATTGATACTAAAAAAAAAAACAAAAAAACTCTGAAGCGCGAGTTTCCTGTCGCATTATGACGTACGCGCGTGAGAAAGAGAAGTGTTTGTTGTATAAATAATTCGTATGTAACACGCAAGCAAAACACCAATAGTTTAAAGTTAACTACTGTAGTTGTGAATGTAAGATAAAAAAAAAGCAACACACGCGATCTCCCTCTCTGTTGTAAACAAACTGCGTCAACGTCACAGTTACGTCACTGCGCTAGCTGGAGGCAAAACAAAGTGAAAACTGGAGGCGGCCAATGCAAACCAGCACAGACTCGGCTACATAATAAGGAGCTTGAATTACTTTTATTATTATTAAATGTCATCTTATGTGTTGTTTGGTGCAAGTATGAATGAAAAATGAATATGCTGTATCTGGATTTTTTATTTCTTGAAAATATTCACATGATTAAAATCGCACCGTAATGACACTTTACATTGTCGTCTTCTCTGGCCTGGTTCGGCAGAACTGCGGATCATACACACAAGTCTTGTACAGGACCAATCAGCACTATTGTCGACTGTGTGTGTCTGACGTGATTTAACTGTTGTTCCATGAAAACACGGAAAGCTGTGAAGTGATAAATTAGGTTGTTTCTTCTTTGGGTTGACATAAACATCATAAAAAGGTAAGCAACAGGACGGACCGCTTTTAGTCTCCGCATATTTGTCCACCGACTGCACCTGTGCTTGTGGACTAGTGCTCATAGACATATACACTAGACCTCACCTTGGATACGGCAGTTCATTAGAACGAATGCGTCAATAGAGCCGCCATCTTGAAACAGGGGAGCCCCTCCGCTTTAATGCATCAGCGTCAATGTAGTAGACACAGGTCTAACGCAAATAAAATCACCATAAATCATCATGAATGCGATTTTTCTTGTTTTTTTGGTTTGTTCCAACGGTCAGACATGTATTTATCATTGATTCCAGAAAGAAAAAAAAATCTTTTTTTTATTTATTTTTTTTTAAAAACATTCTTCCTAGTTCAGATTTCATCCGTGAACTTCATACCCAGACAGCAAACTGACATTGAATCAACGTGGAAACGACGTCTCTCATGACTGAAACAACGTTGATTTTGCTCATTGAATTAACGTTGAACCAACGTCAGACGCGGCATTCTTCAAAGCTAAATGAAAATCGAAAATTGGTTTGCTTTCATAACGTTGAAACAACAACGCGTTGATTTTAAGTTGATTTTCCGTTAGTTTTGAAAGAATGACGCGTCTGACGTTAATTCGATGAGCAAAACAACGTCAGATCAACGTTGTTTCGATGTCATATTTCCACGTTGATTCAATGTCAGTTTGCTATCTGGGTACGCTGCACAAAAGTCCGCCACCATCAATGAATTCGAAGTAGGCCTAAAGGCAGAGATAGCAGCGTTACCTAGCCACTTCCTATGACAAGACCCCTGTTCCAAGATGGCGGCGGTTTTGACGCATGCTTAGAACCCCCAGGTGAGGTCTAGTGTATATTGCTATGACTAGTGCTAAGCACCGGTAAAAAGTTAACCCTACTTCCGGTCTCGGTCGCCATCTTGTGACAGAAAGCTCGCGCTCAAGAAGAACCGTCTGCAGAGGCTGTGGATAACTCAGGTAATAATGTTGTCAATAATGTTCAATTTCTTGTACATATCGATTGTTTCGCTTCATAAGACCACAATGTATTTTAGAGAGCCATTGGTATTGATTTTGTTTTGCCTGTACGCTTTTTTTTACTCTTAAAGTGACGGTAGCTGTTGGCTTGTTTAGACTTAGAGGGTTTTCACCGACATCACATTCTGGGCGGTAACCCGGATGAGCCGCCATTATGGAGGCACTCGGATGTAAACAATAGCGTGGACTCCACTGTTTATGTACAACTGAACACATTGTTACACTAAAAAACACCGAAAAAACCCGTGGTAGGTGCGAAATCTTATAGAGAATGACTTATCAAGCAGGAGAGCGCGCAATATTTTGACAAACTAAAGTTAATGTGGTAAAGGTCCGAACGAGCTAGCTTCTCTCGCCCGTAATGCAATTCTTCCTTCTATTTCTTCTGACAGGCTACTTTCAGATTGTCAGCCTAGAAAAGCACATGAAATCCGTTTAAAACTGCATCAAGACGTGGTTTGAAATCCTATTCAAATTCCAGGACACATGCCTCAGTCTGAATCACATATCCATGTTGTAAAAATGAAATAAGAAAACATCTCTATTGCAAACGCAAACCCCTCCATCAGTGTCAATGTCAGTGCCTTATTGCCCGAGAGCTGCGTGAATCACAAATCGGATCTGAACAGTTGCGATAAATAGTTGTGGACATCATTTTAGATCAATTTCCAATCGGATACAAAGATAATAGGATTTGGACTAGCAGTGTGAATTTAGCCATAGTTAATACGTTAACATTTTAGCCACAGTCTAAGCTTCATTTACACACATGTGATGTGGCTGATGAGCTGATGCTGTGCCTCTCTCACCACAAACGCTGTATTGAAACTAAGTCATTCTTTAATCTCGTTTGCTTGAGAATTTTCCCTCACATCAAAGATAAATAAAGTGCAACCTTTTATCATTCTGTGCTGCAATTTGTTTTAAACTTAGCAACAAATAACATGGCTTTCTCTTTAAAAATGGATGACTAAATATATCATGTGACATTATTGAGAGATTTTATTCCCCCAGACTTCATCATTAGAGACATGTCACTGCATGGCTAACTGAGTCATGCTAAAGTTAGACAACTAAAATACTCAATAAATCCTTCCTCCTTAGGGCACGTGCAGTCATGTGACCACACACTGGGAGGTGATTGGCTGAATGCAAACTATGGAATTATGTCACAGTTTGTGCCAAGTGGAAGGTACCGTACTTTCCATGCTCTGCTGAAGAGCATTGATAGGCCACTCAGTTGAGGGAAGAGAGAGTTTCCAGATCTCACACAAACAAAAAAAGGCTTTGTAAAATGTGTTGCAACATTGACCAAGAGTTTTTCCACGCAGGACAGGTTGCACCTAATCATCTCACCCATAAAAGACTTTCAATTATGTAACCCAATAATTGTTGTCAGGTTTGAAATGATCATCAATCTGACCAGTCATGACAAAATTCCTTTGGGAAAACATTTTTACAGTGCGCAGTTAGAACAATAAAGCATGCATGTATTTTAAAAATGAAAAGTAATCTTACTGTAGCATATGAAACATGCAGTTTGTGTTGCTTTAATCTTTTATTTTCTTAATTTTTATATGAAAGTTACGTGCAATATTACTAGATCTGCTTATGTAGGCTATAGTCATGTATACAAATTCATTATCATAGCATTGCTACCTTAATCTTCCATTTCATTTAAAGTGTATTTCACGATTTTATACTGGATTCATTTTAGTTGATACCAAAATCACTTTGCGTTTTATGTTGATCCAATTTTGTCAATAAAATATTTAGTCCATCCATCCATTTTTATTAAAATATGTGGATTAATGCTCATTAAAAGAGACCGAGTCTGTATTTAGAAAGTTGAAAAAAGCGGCTTTATTTACAGCGGTATTGCACAAATTAGCACAGAAAATTTCAGTGCAAAATACAAAAAGATGCATTCAACAAACAAACAAACAAACAAAAAATAATAATTTTTAAAATTATCAAGTTCATTGTGCTACAATGTACTGGGTCCTGGGTGGTGTCAGATCGGGCAATGCGGGTGTTCAGTGCAACAGGACTGAAGAGACTCAGTCAGAGGTCCAGTGAGAAATACACAGGTTGGCCTGAAATCCTTGGATTTCCCTCGGGAAAAAAAAAGTTTGTTCTTAATGGGCTAAAGAACGGGAATGCTGCTAGAATCCTTCAGCAAAGGCAGAGAACCAAAACATGGAACATGACACAACAACACACAATGCCAGTAGAATTGAAAAACGAGGTCTTTGGTTTGAGTGGTAAACCTGAAACGGTAGACAAGCTAAACGTTATAATTTTGGCAAAGAGAAACAATCTAACTGATATACAAACAAATTCATATGATAACAGGGCCAAGTGGATTATCTAACCGACGGATATTTATTTCTTAAACTTTCAGCAATACCTTTCATGGTAGGTAGTCAACACATCTTATTTACTTAATTCTTTATATCTAAAAAACATCATTATTATACCAACATACTTGATGACTCGTCCTGAGCCTTGTGCATCATTGGTTACTGGAATACTGGGACAATGGTAAAAAAAAAAAAAAAAGTAAAGCCAGAAGAACCAATAAGCCAAAGTAAAGATGGAAGACCGGTTTGTTCAAGAAATCTACACAGGTGTATTTCCCTTAGTCCCTGAGGCTGGTTAAAGGCCAATTAGTCAAGCCAGTTTTGTAAGGCTGGTGGTGAACAGTGGTTGTAATGAGTGGGCAGTTAACTACAAGGGTTGAAAATTCATTCCCGAGTTTGGTGTAATAATAAAAAACCCTGCTCTATCACAATTGCGCTCTTAAACAAGGCACTTCAATGCAGTTTTTCAGAGAAATGACTAAATGATAAAAATCCACATAACCCCTTGACCTAAACTTAGGCATAAGCACAATCTGTTGGAACATTAATGGAATCATTAAAATGTCACTTTTGCTCTTGCTTCCCATCTCTAATTGAGAAAGGTATCTAACAAATCAAAATACCAAATGTGTTAAATTAAAATAACAAGAACGTCCGTGTTAGTTACACATACTCCCTAGTCTACCATTGCCTGTCAAATGAGATTGATTTTTACTGGTATTCTCTTACATAAAATAATTAATAAACTGTTCTAGTACCTGAAGATGTTTGTCAGACCTTTTCACATGACTCAACTCTAAACACTATTGTAATGTGACACTTTGACCTTTGCATGAAAAGCGTTGCAGACAGAGTACTGGCAAAGCGGAAAATAGTGAAAGTAAACAATAGGCTGAGTGCGTATTTGAGCCTATAACCGGAAAATGACGTATATTCACAAAACTTTAGTGCTCAGGATGCAAAGGTCAGCTGCAAAAAGGGTTAGAGTTGAAATTATTTGAATGTTACATTATGGGGTGCGCGGTGACGTTAGCGAAATTTTGCAGGCAAAAAACGTTATGTTATTATAGTGTTGCGTACAGAGAAGTCACTTTCGAACCGAGCAGCTTTCTGTCAGTTAATGGAGTGAATTTGTATGACCAACGAAAAATATTTTGTCCTCGCACGAAACTCCCGAACATGTGGACTGGATTGCTATTGAAATGACTGGCTTTCGCCTGCAAAATGTGCAGAGAAATGGTAAATGTAACCGCACTATAAGGTTGCGCACTCTAGGGAAATAATCTTTTTTTATTTGTTGTCATTTGTACTTTGCTTCAGTGCAAAATTGTAGCAGAAGTTTCTTTCAAATGATTGCGTCAGCAGCAATGCATTGAGATGGGATAAAGTATATAGTAGTGCTTACTTGCCTTTAAGCAAAACAGTATGGACTACTGAGTGAATGTCATATCACATAATTAATATTCATGAGCCAATAATGTGTCCCTCCCCCTTGTACTAAAGGTTAAGAGATAATTCGGTGCTTAATAGAGGGAAATGTTGACGCGAGTCATGTGAAAAGGCCTTTCATTATTTGGCTCGGAAGCCAATGTCAAATCCACAAATTCATCGTGCAAACGTTTTTTTTTTTATAAAATAGGTCTCTAAAATCTCTATATATATTGTTGATGTGTTCGGTCATGTTTTCTCAAATTTCATTTTCTGTTATGGGATTATTATATCATAGTTAATCTGATTTGTATAGACTACTCAGACCAAACGCAAGTGCAAACTTGGAGCCATTGAACACGTGAAGGAACCAATAAAGTCCACGCTTGACCGACTAACATCCACGTTCGTGAAATTATAAACAAGATGTACAAATTAAATACAGTAAAAAATAAATATAAAAGCCATGAAGGAAAAAGACAAGGTAAAAGGAGAGAGGGCAAACAGGCAATGAAGGCACAGTTTCTGTGGTGCAACAAAAACCTCCACGTTTAAGTCTTGTCAACACAGCATCTAATGGCTCAGCTTTCCATGTGAACGCAGGAAACTCTGCTGTGAGTCAGTTTATGGATGGCCGAGGGTTCCCAATTAATATATCCGTCCAGATCTGCACACATCCCGACAGGTCCGAAACTGTACGCCCAAACCCGGAGAGGTTGCGGAAGAGCAGCACTGCTGTTATCCCTTATTATTTACATATATATACACTCAGAAGAGGGAGGGGGGGTTGCATGATGCTACATCTTTGCAATACGTCTGCTGGGCATTCAATGTGTCAATCATCTTCTTCGCAGGAAAAACTGTACTAGACGTCCGATCAGGTCGTTCATCCACATGACGATGACGTGTTCGTTGGGAGCGTGCAGCGGGGCCACGTTGTTCCCGCCTGGACCAGCCTGAAAGGATGAAAGAGAAACAAGGTATTTAAAAGACAATCAGAGGAATAGACAAATTGCAAATCAGAATAGAGGCAAACATTGGAAATGATAGACTGATGTCATGAAATTGCGTGTGTATGACACGCCAATTCGTATTTCCATTTTTGGCGTGCTATCAATCGCTTTTCAGCGCGTTTATGAACGCCGTTGACTTAACGTTACATTACTGTATATATAAATCTATGACCAACCCCCTCCCTAAACCTACCAGTCACTGTGGTGAACACCATTTATGAGTCTTCCCTTACCATCCTAGGAAAAAAAATCGCTCCCCACATTTTGCTTCGTTTCGCTCGGACATTTCACGGCGTGTACATACACGCGGAATCACTCGGACATTAATGGCGTAGACATAGCCTGGATGCCAGCCCAAACTCCGCCCACAACATTTTTTGGACGGGAAGTTCGGTCTGGACTTGATCCATTGAGGAGTAATTATGATCGGTTCAGAAATCATCGGGCCAATCAAATTTCCAGGGCGGGCTTTATACGATGATTGACAGGTGGTCTTCAGTAACGTAATCCTCACGTCATCAAAGAGCAAAAAAATAAATAATAAAATAAAACAAAATTCTGCTGTCGCGTCTTTTGTAAAAAAAAAAAAAATCGACAGCGCATTCATTTTAATAGACAAACAGAGAACTGCATTCAAGGCATTTGTCGATCGGAAAGATAATTTTGGCGTCCTTCCTACATGATTCGGGAAAAGTGTAACTTATCAGCTGGCTCTGACGGTCGTTAAGAAGATGGGACGTAATGAAAAGCCGGTGATCGTTGTGGTTTCTCCTTTGGTGGCATTCATGGAGAAGTAAGTAAAAGAAGTAACACTCGTTATTTAACTTCTAAAATAAATAAAGTAGGCTACGTTCTGTATTTGAAAACTGCGCTATGCAACGGAGTTGACTTATGCGTTGCTCTGATTGGTTGGTAGGTCTACCGACTATCCAATTGAGTGCAGAGGTTTTTTTTTTTTGTCCTGGTTCGGTTACGACACGCCTCATAATCAAAGCACAATGGAGGAGTTTCAGACTCATATTCTTTTTTGAATATGAGTATGACGAAGTCAGGCTAGCGTAGACATACACGCATACACAAAATGCGTATAGATAACACTCTACTTGACTTGAAAGTGGCTTGTATGTTTGCGCAAAAGTCATGATGTCATGTTGGAAATGAGCATTTTAGCACTTCCGGTTCCATCGTCCTGAAGTCAGTGTTTTTTTTTTTAGGATTTTGCTTAAAGCAGCACTATACAGTTTTTTTCCTCTTAACTGAATTGACCCATCGCTAAGCCACGCCCGAAAACCGCCACAGGCCAATCATGTCTTAGCAACCGTAACTATGCGCGGGGGGTCTGTCAAGCTTTCGAGCGAGGGAAACGTGCTGAAGCATTGTGCGTATAGATTGTGCAAATCTGATACCGGTATACTAAAAGTTTGGACGGGGGAGAGGAATTGTTTTCCTTCCAGAAAATCTAAAAGCCAAGGGGAGAAATAATTGGCGTGATCTAGCATCTATGTGCGAGACCCATTCACAACTACTGGTAAATGTGGACATGCTTAACAAAAACACCTATTGCTTGGAAATATCGACGGTTCTTTGGTCATAATGATAACGTAAAATAAGACGATTAAAGAGACAAGACAAAGGCTCACTGACATACTTTAAAATATATTTCAGCATTTTGTTAATCGATGTCCTACTAACGGTATTAGTGTTATTCCACAAGATTTATTGATAAGCTGTTTGATTTATAATTATTAAGATTATTTTTACATACCCTGCTGTGTATGAACATAGCTGTTCCTCAATTTGTGTTTCCCATTTGAACGGTCAGCGTATGAGTCGCTGCTGCTTGCACTGGGACTATAACGTTAGGCTTTAACTTCAATTTTTAAGAAATTATTCTCTAATCGGTTGCATATAATGTCGTGAATATATCCCTCGAATGCATACTGTAGTCCCTTTTGTCTTGCTCTCTCAGATATTTCACTTGTTTGCCGAAAATTACTAATTATCTCATTGAAATGTCTGATACCGGGTGCATCCACACTATAATAGATGGGCCAGCCGCGAAAGCTTGACAGGCGTAGCAACAGTAACTAGGGAGGGCGGGGCTTAGCGAAGGGTCAATAGCTTCAGAGTTATTGCAATGGTTATATGACTATTTTCGGGTTGACTGTTTGGCGACAGTTGCAACTTTGAGCCGCAGCATCAGGGAGTGTCGCGTGATATCAGGTCTCGTTATATAACGAATTGCTTTACGGCAAGAAAGATCTGCTAAAATGAGCATCAAGCAGCTCTTAAAGGGGCCGCACCTTATTTCCACTCGTTACAGCTTCCATCCTACTGAACAGGTACCGGTATTCAGGGGGATGGGATCAGGCCGTGAGTGCTATTTACGACAGTAAACAGTAGTAATAGGATTCACTTTATGTCAAAAAGATGATTGATTGACAGGTGACCCGCCCCTTCCCGCCCCTTCCCGCCCCTTCCCGCCCCTTTCCCACGCCCCTTTTGGCATAGGATGAAAGGGTTGAATCTAGAGCAAAGGAGATAAGAGGTGATAAAAAGTATCAAAATGAGATAAAAAGTATCAAAAATGAGATAAAAAGTATCAAAAATGAGATAAAAAGAGAGCCATCTGTGTTAGCGAGATAAGATCAAAAGGCATCAAATGGATTTGACAGTTAGTTTTATGACCTATTGACCGCCTAGCCTTGATAATGTCCTTTTTTAACATTTGTTTTTATTTGTAAAGATAAGATTAAATGGATCAAATTGAATTTGACAGTTAGTTTTATGACCTGTTGACCGCCTAGCTTTGATAATGTCCTTTTTTATTATTTGTTTTTAATTGTAAAGATAAGATTAAAGGGATCAAATTGGATTTGACAGTTAGTTTTTTAACCTATTGACCCTTCTAGGTTTGATAATATCATTTTTAACATTTTGTTTTTAACTTTCAAGATCAAAAGGGATCAAATGGGGTTTGACAGTTAGTTTTATGACCTATTGACCTCTTCAAGTCTTGATCATGGCTTGTTTTAACTGTGGCTTTTGAAACAATGAGAGAAAGTGTCTGTTTGAGTGTTTTGAACGTCGCCGCATCCCCTCTCCTGAGCTGCAGCTGTGAAAGTGATAATAAAAAAGTGTCGAAGTTTATCTGTTCTGTAAAAATAATATAAATTAAAAAAGACTATCCACTGAACCAAGCATTTCATTTTAAATAAAAGATTGTTGAAACAAACTGCTTATGAAAAAACAATGCAAATGCCCCTCTCATTCATGGCTCATGGCTCAAAACATAAGTGAGCAGCGTGCATCTGAATGTGTCTTTTTTGTGTCTGTGTGTGTGTGGGGGTGTTACATGATACCCTCCGCATTCCTGAAGACACTGTGGAAGTGAGGACAATTTATATATATATATATATATATATTATAATTACTTTCACTATACATGCTACCACTAGGCTCAATTTTTAGGAATCACACGGTGTCTTTTGATTTTAATGCAGACGACACTCAAATCTATCTATCTTTGAAACATAATGACAAGCAAGGCCTAGAAACTTTGCTTGCCTGCTTATCTGACGTACGGTGCTGCATGTCCTTGAATTTTCTGCACTTGAATGAGAGTAAGACTGAAGCAATTGTTTTTTGGCCCCTATGTTGGAAAAGCAAACCCCGAATACTGACTACGATTATTTAGACTCTAAACGAGAGCACACATTACTTTTTTTACGATTTTATTATCTCTAAATTGGTTGCCAGTGTGTTATATAAATTTTGTTGCTAGTTGTAAGGCTTTGACTGGTCTTGCACCATCATACCTGTCAGATCTTTTAAATGTGAAAAAATTAACAAGATCGTTGCGATCCTCAGACAGCATTATACTGCCATATCCAAGATCGTGCGTTTTCAGCGGCCAGTCCTAGGATATGGAATAGTCTTCTTCCTTTATCTGTGAGGTCTGCATCGTCTGTACATGAATTTAAATCTAAGCTAAAGTCTAATGTTTTTACTCTTGCATTTCATTCATAACGTTGGTTTCTCTAAACCCTAACCTAGTGTTTTATAGTTTGTTATTAGTGCATTGTGTGTGGTTTGTTTTTTACTTCTCCATTTGTACAGCACAGTGGTCAGCTTCTGTTGTGCTTTATAAATAAATGAAATTAAAATAAATGAAATGATATATGTCACACTAAAGTTGAAAAACATTATGTTCTATATAAATTAAATGGTTATAAAATTTAAATCTAGTCATTTATAAATATAATATTTAACACTAACTATAGTTGAAAAACACTGATCTTCAAAAGTATATAAATGAAATGGTTATAAATGTGCAATTATTAATTTACAAACATAATATTTCATACTATAACGTTGAAAAACATGCTGTTCTTTAAAAGTATATACATTAAATATAAAAATAAACTATATAAAATAATATTTCTCTCTCTCTTTCTCTCTCCCCCTCTCCCTCTTTCTCTCTCAAACACCCCGCGCATGGTAGACATGTTCTGTTTGGGTGTGTTCATTATGAGAGTCACTTTCACGAGGAGGTGTCTGCCTTACACAAAATCTTACAAGGGGTGTATCACATAATTGTCACACCTGTTTCGCTAAGAAAACATAAAATCTAAACATGTTTCTACATATGGTGGCTATATGACATTAGTCTAGATTTAAGAATTTATTTCAAAGAATAATCGTAAAAAGTTTAAATATGATCTTTTAAAAAATTGTTTAAATTAAATCTTTATAGTTTGAATACATTCGTATCTTCTATTTATCTTTTAGAAGATTACTCTAATGATTGACTGTAACGGCGACCTTAAGTATAATTTTTATTAATATAGCCATAACGATTTTTGTACTGTAACAGCATATTCGAGATGAACCTTCACACCCTCATAGAGACGGAGGAGTTACAGGACAGATGAGCGTCTGGGCCACAATTACGTCACAGCGTGTGCAATGCTAGTCTGCTTTTCAGAGCTTTATTTATTGTAAATTCATTTAAAAGCATACTCTTAAAAGCTTAGATCTTTTAAAATTAAAAAGATTGTTTAAATCAAATCTTTAAAGTTTTATTAAAATCGTATCTTACAAGACTTCTGTATGATATTAATGATTTGCATAAAATTTTACCCAAGTTATTATTTTGACTAAATATCGTTTGTTCAAAAATAAAATAAAAAATGTTATAAATCAAGATCTGTGCTTTGGTGTCGAAGAGTAAATATTTCAAAGAGTATTTTTGTCCATGTTGCATGAAATGAAAGTTTGTCACAATGTTTTTGTTTTAAAAGAAATCCTTGGACTGCTCTTATTTGCTCTTATGTAGATTAAGTTGCATCATTTAGAAAATCACCACACATTTTCAGAGACGCAATGTGCCTCTGTGGTCCATGACGCAGCAGAAGTAAAGTTGGTAATGAGCAAATATTTAATTTTACTCGTCTTAATTCAAAGCATGATCTTACTTTTTCCACGGTAGCTATGACCTATTGTATGTAGGTACGATATATCATTTTGACTTTTCTTGTATCCCCCAAACTATCCTTATTCATTGTGGAAGCACACAAGGGGAGAGCTGATGATACTATAGCAGAAAGTATGCCCCTTTGACCTCTTCGATTCAAACACATAGTGCTCTCTAGCGCCGCGTTTTTTGAAATGCGTGTTGCGACTACGGTGACCGTAGTGCCGAGAAGCTACGACATGTCATCCAATAGCACTTTTTGAGTTTAACTATACACATTCTACCGTTACGCCGCCTATATAATAAATTACACAACCTTGTAATTTAGACCGTAACATTGACTTACCTGTCGAGAAGAAAGCAGGACTTCAGCGTCTCTTTCAAAGACTTTCTCCTTCATTAGCTCTATCTACCTGGCAAAACCCATCCCGATATTTACCCTCATTTTGAATTTGCCAGTCACGTTTCCTTTTAGATTAAATTTTTAAGCTTTATCATAACTACGAGGATTGCATTATGAAGCACCGTGCAGTGCGGCCTTTCAAGCGCCTCTCACTGACCTCCTTGGTCGCTTCAGATGGTTTCAGTCAGCCGGTTCTGAATGAAAATGCGTTGCGGTGACTAGTGCTTTTTTTTTTTTGTCCCTCTTCGTTATTATAGATTTTCAAGATGGACGACATGGAGGCCTCCATGGACTCACCCGTCAGATCATTGTCAGAGCTAATTTTACACCGACGAGATCATATTTATGAATAAAGACATTGATTTTAGCTATAAGAATACTTTTTAAAATATAATGTACCTTGAATTTCAGATGTGTAAAACTTTAAATTTTACAATTACATTTTTCAACCGAGTCAATCTACACGTGAGAGATCTTCAGAAGTCATAACTTCAGGGATCCAGAGAATATTTAATTACCCTTAAAACCAAAGATTAAGTTTAATGACACTAGTTTTTGCAATGTCACTTTTTAAATGAAAATCTTACTTTAATGTTTGAACAAAAAGTTCAAAAGTGCTTGTTCACATTTGCTGTGTTCTGCTACAAGGCCACAAACTGGTTCTTTTTGTTTTATAAATTGACTTTTCTAATTTCTACAAATATCAGCCTGATAAATATGGACTTAATACACAATGAAACAAGATAATCATGCTACGAAATACGTCTGACACAATGTTTTTAAGAAAAGTAGTGTTTTTAAAATTTAACTAAACCATGATAACAGATAACAGATCTTTTGACGGACCTACAGAAATGCATGTTGATTAGTAAGTTTCAGGCATAGTGCAACCATGCAATGATTGAGAAAGCTAATATTGGTGTAATATTTGTTCAGTCTCACCCTCACGCTGATCCAGGCATTAGCTTTTACTAAAAGGAAATATCATGGAAGTCGAAATATCAAACTTTGTTCAAAAATTGTTCTCTGACCCGAAAATAATCAGATAATGAAATGTTCAAAAACTACAATTAGATATTCTCCTGCTTAGTATGTGTGTAATTAGTTGGGCTTAAATCTTTGGATGTATTTTGTCACACCATAGCGATGCAAAGTACCACACTTTTGTAAATCCTGTGGACTAACTTTAAAACATATTCTTTATACAGCAATCACATGTGTCCAAAACAACCATGTAAGATTCAACAGACCAAATCACTAGGAAAAGCACTGTGTATAATAATTCATACACAAAAGTTAACAAATGATGGTTTTATTACTATTCAGACAGCTAGTAGATGATACTGTTTCACATTTTGTATGTTGGACCGTATGTGTTTTAGGTGAAGACTTTTCTTTTAGAGCAGCCAATATTCAGTGTTTACCTGCAGATAACATTTCACGGAGTAAAATCTAGAGATCAACTTGCTAAAAAGTAAATACAACATACAGAAAATTGATCAGTTTTGAATGTTTGTAATTGACATTTTATATACTAGTCGATTACGCCGTTTACATCATGCTTCTTTTTGTTTTTGTACAGTATGCAAAAACTATAGTCTCCGACCGTGGTCAAACATATAGGAATTTATGAAAAACATGAACAGATATTTCTACACAAGATATTTCTTTCAGAACATCTTTCAGCTATGTCTACAAGACATCGACATGAAAAATGACTATTGCTGTTTTTTTTTTTTTTGTTACCTATAAAACTATTATACTTCAAACTCGTCTAGAACATTCATAGATACGCAGGTATTTTGTGTATGTGGCTAAACAACGGTTAGGCTAATGAATTTAGTTGAAAAGTGGTATTTTAATGTGTAGGCATCAGTCTTTTAGGCCTGATCCAGAAAACAGGCATTGTGTTTTATGTCTTAACCCGTTTAATCCCACCGGTCACAATTGTGACCGCAGCTTTTTTCCTTATTTCTGGAAGCTCTAAAAAATGTTGTTATTGACTTTGGGCAAGAAATTCAACTTTTAAATGACAAATTAGACTGTCTTGATTAAAATCAATTAATGTCATGTGACTAGTGTGAAAGGTCACATGACCAGATCAGTTCACTTCCTGCTTGCACATCTAGAAGAAGATTTCTTCCTCAGACTACTAAAATAAGTAGTATATAAAACATCTTAATTTACAGATAGAACTATCAAATTTTGTGCATATATTCTTTAAAGGCTCTACTACTGATATATTTTGAGAATTATACTCCTGAATTTATATTTTGCTCGTAAGACTTGTAAATTTGTTTACGGTCACAATTGTGGCCGGTAGTATAACAGTATAACAGTGCTTCAATTGAAAACACAGGTATTTGCAGATATTGCCGGGTATTGGCAATCCTACACTGAATATGCCACATCTGTGAGGAGGATGGATGATCTCGGCGAAGGAGAAGTGCTCACTAACACAGATTTAGACAGATTTGTGAACAATATTTGAGAGAAATAGGCCTTTTGTGTACATAGAAATGGTCTAGATCTTTGAGTTCAGCTCATGAAAAATGGGGGCAAAAACAAAAGTGTTGCATTTATAATTTTGTTTAGTGCAGTTATCAGTATCCCAGAAACGTTCAATGTGTTGGACCTTCTCGACGTGCATGACCCCCCTTCCCCCCACCCCACACCCCCAAATCGAAAGTAACTGTGATAGTGATAGCTCAGATAGGGAGTCCCAGGGTGAAACGGCCCATTTGCCTGGTAGACTATTGAATGGCGATGCAGAGGTGAACTATCTGGAGGATTGTGCAGATGTTCATGAGAACCAAATGGTGTGCCCCACACATGACCACAAACAACCCTTTCTATAACATTCGGCCCATCTTTAATGCACTGAAAGAGTGCACACACATCTACCTGAAACTGGCCTAGGACAGGGCCCAAGTGTAGACATGGTCTAGCCCATAGGGGTCTAGCCGAACAAGCAGAAGTTCCTCCAGTGTGTAACTTTGTTCATAACAACCTTTTCACTCACTAAGCCTTCTTCACGAAATGACAAAACGAGATATTGGATGTCTTGTAATGAATGTGTCAATAGGTCTAATTGAAGAATTTGAATGAATTCTGACTATGTAGTTTCCCACCGGTCACTATTGTGACCGAGTATAAAACCTAATATTTCACTAACTTAGCCAACATAAAATCAAAAAAGGCATATTGTTTGAGTGTTAGGGAGGTCTAAGGAGTAAAATGCATGTACTCAAGTTGCAAGAAAAATGTGGGATTAAACAGGTATGAAAATTAAGCAGTTTGTGGCCTCTTCATCAAAATCTTTTAACATATAGTAAATATCAATTGTTAGATAAATTATATGTGAAACAGGCTCAGTAGCATTAGAGCCGGATTCTTGTTTATATTGAACATTATTATTAAACCGCATGTTTAACGGTGCTAGTGTTCTTAAATTGTTTACCACGGTTTCATTTTTAACAACACTATCGTAACACTTATCGTATTTTGTACGGTGTCTTCTTTACACTTTCACCCCATGGATATCTGTTTCCTACAGTTAGCTGTAATGTTAGTGAACTCTAGGTCTTCTCTTTTTCATATACGACAGTATTCACATGGCTTGATTTAATAAATGGTGGTTTAAACCATCGTCTTCACTTGAGACATATACCACCCTAGTTTTTAAATAGCACTTCATTGTATATTTGAACCCTTTATGCAGATATAAAATACCGATCTCTGAAATATTTTTTCGTGTAAAACATCTATGTAGGTCGTGTACAATGTCTATGTAAATCTATCTATGTTTTTAAAAATATAGCGAAACAAAGAATGAAGGCATCTTTCAATAAGTGACCCTCAAAATCTTGGCATACAAGAAAACAGTACATTATCAGAAAATTACTTTTGTCGCTTTTTCTGAATAATCTCACCAAGTGCGGGTGCTTGATAACTGTTATCAAGCGGTAATGACGTGTTTTACGCGATATTGATATCACGTTTTAATTTCAACTCGATAAATTTGAATGCGCTAAAGGTTTATAACTGAACGTCTTAATAGTGGGTAAAAGTTAACTTACAGCCCTAAAAATTAACTTACACCCTATCCACTTTCCAAACGCTTGTTACGGAGCTTATTGCAAACATTCACGCATCCATATGTTTTAAAATACATATTTAAGTGTAATTAATAGAATTCTCTCTGGCGGCATATGCATAACTTCTCCTTGACTTTACTTCTGATTCAATGAGGCTTTAATCCATTATAGCCTTTTACGACGTCATGACCACGACACCACCTCCAGCGGGGGTTAGGGCGGACCATAATCGCAGGGCTGATAAATTTACACAGAACCCATTCTCAGTCGGGGATATTCAAATGAAATGACCCATCATACCATTGATCAGCTCTACCAAACTTTGATGTCTTTTTTTCCAGTAATAAACAAACACTGTTAAGTTGTCTTGATTGATACTGTGAAGCAACTGCGACACAATCTGTATTGTGAAAAGTGCTATATAAATATATTTGACTTGACTTGACTTAATATATAAAGTATTTATATAGAATCCTATAGAAAAAATTATGAGCTCGGACATGACCACAAAATATTTTTTTTATTTCAACATAGTGAAGTAAAACAATAATGACATTTACAGGTGATCGAGCAAGAATAAAAGATTGCGGCACGCAATCAGGTTTTTCTCTAGGGCATAGTTCGCCATACTTTCAACAATGCCATCCACATCTGTTTTTAAATTTTTGGACAACAGTGACACACAGAGATCTGTTACAAACGTACACATACAGAGTAGTTCGTCGACTTCAAATTCCTCACAAGATTCATGAATCACATCCAAAACTTTTCTGAGGATTATGCCGGCCGGTTCTTTGCCGTTTATAAACATGGGCGTAACATCTGTCCAAGATCCAACCAACCCTCTTATGACTTCCATTTCTTTTTTGAGGTTTTTCACACGCTTGGTATCCCTCGCGCAATCGTTGTTGTCATCAAACGCAGCCTCGATGATCCTGTGCATCAAGCTAACCATCGGACCTCTAAAATGATCTTTAAACATAGAGTCTTGTATAGCTCTTAAACGACAGTCTTTCCCCGTGGCACACTCACACGCCGGATGACGCAGTGCCCCCGCTACGACTGAACTCGACGGGGAGTCGCTCTCCATCAGGTTTTGCGTCGTCATTTCAGAAGTTGTTTGATTTTTCGGTCCCCTATTTGATGATGAAAGATTCTCTATTCTCCTGGAAGTCTCTACAGCACAATCGTCTAGGCCTTGTAAGTCGAAAAAGCGTAGTTTGCGTCAGACAAACAGGAAGGTTGAAGCGGCCTTTGACAGTCTGTGTAACAACCAGACAATGTTCCGTCGACTTTTGTTCGATGAGATGTTGCAGTAGCACAGCAGTCCGCGACTATTAGAGCTAGCGCCAGGGGTTGTGTGTGATGACTGAGAATGGGTTCTGTGTAAATTTATCAGCCCTGCGATTATGGTCCGCCCTAACCCCCGCTGGAGGTGGTGTCGTGGTCATGACGTCGTAAAAGGCTATAATGGATTAAAGCCTCATTGAATCAGAAGTAAAGTCAAGGAGAAGTTATGCATATGCCGCCAGAGAGAATTCTATTAATTACACTTAAATATGTATTTTAAAACATATGGATGCGTGAATGTTTGCAATAAGCTCCGTAACAAGCGTTTGGAAAGTGGATAGGGTGTAAGTTAATTTTTAGGGCTGTAAGTTAACTTTTACCCACTATTAAGACGTTCAGTTATAAACCTTTAGCGCATTCAAATTTATCGAGTTGAAATTAAAACGTGATATCAATATCGCGTAAAACACGTCATTACCGCTTGATAACAGTTATCAAGCACCCGCACTTGGTGAGATTATTCAGAAAAAGCGACAAAAGTAATTTTCTGATAATGTACTGTTTTCTTGTATGCCAAGATTTTGAGGGTCACTTATTGAAAGATGCCTTCATTCTTTGTTTCGCTATATTTTTAAAAACATAGATAGATTTACATAGACATTGTACACGACCTACATAGATGTTTTACACGAAAAAATATTTCAGAGATCGGTATTTTATATCTGCATAAAGGGTTCAAATATACAATGAAGTGCTATTTAAAAACTAGGGTGGTATATGTCTCAAGTGAAGACGATGGTTTAAACCACCATTTATTAAATCAAGCCATGTGAATACTGTCGTATATGAAAAAGAGAAGACCTAGAGTTCACTAACATTACAGCTAACTGTAGGAAACAGATATCCATGGGGTGAAAGTGTAAAGAAGACACCGTACAAAATACGATAAGTGTTACGATAGTGTTGTTAAAAATGAAACCGTGGTAAACAATTTAAGAACACTAGCACCGTTAAACATGCGGTTTAATAATAATGTTCAATATAAACAAGAATCCGGCTCTAATGCTACTGAGCCTGTTTCACATATAATTTATCTAACAATTGATATTTACTATATGTTAAAAGATTTTGATGAAGAGGCCACAAACTGCTTAATTTTCATACCTGTTTAATCCCACATTTTTCTTGCAACTTGAGTACATGCATTTTACTCCTTAGACCTCCCTAACACTCAAACAATATGCCTTTTTTGATTTTATGTTGGCTAAGTTAGTGAAATATTAGGTTTTATACTCGGTCACAATAGTGACCGGTGGGAAACTACATAGTCAGAATTCATTCAAATTCTTCAATTAGACCTATTGACACATTCATTACAAGACATCCAATATCTCGTTTTGTCATTTCGTGAAGAAGGCTTAGTGAGTGAAAAGGTTGTTATGAACAAAGTTACACACTGGAGGAACTTCTGCTTGTTCGGCTAGACCCCTATGGGCTAGACCATGTCTACACTTGGGCCCTGTCCTAGGCCAGTTTCAGGTAGATGTGTGTGCACTCTTTCAGTGCATTAAAGATGGGCCGAATGTTATAGAAAGGGTTGTTTGTGGTCATGTGTGGGGCACACCATTTGGTTCTCATGAACATCTGCACAATCCTCCAGATAGTTCACCTCTGCATCGCCATTCAATAGTCTACCAGGCAAATGGGCCGTTTCACCCTGGGACTCCCTATCTGAGCTATCACTATCACAGTTACTTTCGATTTGGGGGTGTGGGGTGGGGGGAAGGGGGGTCATGCACGTCGAGAAGGTCCAACACATTGAACGTTTCTGGGATACTGATAACTGCACTAAACAAAATTATAAATGCAACACTTTTGTTTTTGCCCCCATTTTTCATGAGCTGAACTCAAAGATCTAGACCATTTCTATGTACACAAAAGGCCTATTTCTCTCAAATATTGTTCACAAATCTGTCTAAATCTGTGTTAGTGAGCACTTCTCCTTCGCCGAGATCATCCATCCTCCTCACAGATGTGGCATATTCAGTGTAGGATTGCCAATACCCGGCAATATCTGCAAATACCTGTGTTTTCAATTGAAGCACTGTTATACTGTTATACTACCGGCCACAATTGTGACCGTAAACAAATTTACAAGTCTTACGAGCAAAATATAAATTCAGGAGTATAATTCTCAAAATATATCAGTAGTAGAGCCTTTAAAGAATATATGCACAAAATTTGATAGTTCTATCTGTAAATTAAGATGTTTTATATACTACTTATTTTAGTAGTCTGAGGAAGAAATCTTCTTCTAGATGTGCAAGCAGGAAGTGAACTGATCTGGTCATGTGACCTTTCACACTAGTCACATGACATTAATTGATTTTAATCAAGACAGTCTAATTTGTCATTTAAAAGTTGAATTTCTTGCCCAAAGTCAATAACAACATTTTTTAGAGCTTCCAGAAATAAGGAAAAAAGCTGCGGTCACAATTGTGACCGGTGGGATTAAACGGGTTAAGACATAAAACACAATGCCTGTTTTCTGGATCAGGCCTAAAAGACTGATGCCTACACATTAAAATACCACTTTTCAACTAAATTCATTAGCCTAACCGTTGTTTAGCCACATACACAAAATACCTGCGTATCTATGAATGTTCTAGACGAGTTTGAAGTATAATAGTTTTATAGGTAACAAAAAAAAAAAAAACAGCAATAGTCATTTTTCATGTCGATGTCTTGTAGACATAGCTGAAAGATGTTCTGAAAGAAATATCTTGTGTAGAAATATCTGTTCATGTTTTTCATAAATTCCTATATGTTTGACCACGGTCGGAGACTATAGTTTTTGCATACTGTACAAAAACAAAAAGAAGCATGATGTAAACGGCGTAATCGACTAGTATATAAAATGTCAATTACAAACATTCAAAACTGATCAATTTTCTGTATGTTGTATTTACTTTTTAGCAAGTTGATCTCTAGATTTTACTCCGTGAAATGTTATCTGCAGGTAAACACTGAATATTGGCTGCTCTAAAAGAAAAGTCTTCACCTAAAACACATACGGTCCAACATACAAAATGTGAAACAGTATCATCTACTAGCTGTCTGAATAGTAATAAAACCATCATTTGTTAACTTTTGTGTATGAATTATTATACACAGTGCTTTTCCTAGTGATTTGGTCTGTTGAATCTTACATGGTTGTTTTGGACACATGTGATTGCTGTATAAAGAATATGTTTTAAAGTTAGTCCACAGGATTTACAAAAGTGTGGTACTTTGCATCGCTATGGTGTGACAAAATACATCCAAAGATTTAAGCCCAACTAATTACACACATACTAAGCAGGAGAATATCTAATTGTAGTTTTTGAACATTTCATTATCTGATTATTTTCGGGTCAGAGAACAATTTTTGAACAAAGTTTGATATTTCGACTTCCATGATATTTCCTTTTAGTAAAAGCTAATGCCTGGATCAGCGTGAGGGTGAGACTGAACAAATATTACACCAATATTAGCTTTCTCAATCATTGCATGGTTGCACTATGCCTGAAACTTACTAATCAACATGCATTTCTGTAGGTCCGTCAAAAGATCTGTTATCTGTTATCATGGTTTAGTTAAATTTTAAAAACACTACTTTTCTTAAAAACATTGTGTCAGACATATTTCGTAGCATGATTATCTTGTTTCATTGTGTATTAAGTCCATATTTATCAGGCTGATATTTGTAGAAATTAGAAAAGTCAATTTATAAAACAAAAAGAACCAGTTTGTGGCCTTGTAGCAGAACACAGCAAATGTGAACAAGCACTTTTGAACTTTTTGTTCAAACATTAAAGTAAGATTTTCATTTAAAAAGTGACATTGCAAAAACTAGTGTCATTAAACTTAATCTTTGGTTTTAAGGGTAATTAAATATTCTCTGGATCCCTGAAGTTATGACTTCTGAAGATCTCTCACGTGTAGATTGACTCGGTTGAAAAATGTAATTGTAAAATTTAAAGTTTTACACATCTGAAATTCAAGGTACATTATATTTTAAAAAGTATTCTTATAGCTAAAATCAATGTCTTTATTCATAAATATGATCTCGTCGGTGTAAAATTAGCTCTGACAATGATCTGACGGGTGAGTCCATGGAGGCCTCCATGTCGTCCATCTTGAAAATCTATAATAACGAAGAGGGACAAAAAAAAAAAAGCACTAGTCACCGCAACGCATTTTCATTCAGAACCGGCTGACTGAAACCATCTGAAGCGACCAAGGAGGTCAGTGAGAGGCGCTTGAAAGGCCGCACTGCACGGTGCTTCATAATGCAATCCTCGTAGTTATGATAAAGCTTAAAAATTTAATCTAAAAGGAAACGTGACTGGCAAATTCAAAATGAGGGTAAATATCGGGATGGGTTTTGCCAGGTAGATAGAGCTAATGAAGGAGAAAGTCTTTGAAAGAGACGCTGAAGTCCTGCTTTCTTCTCGACAGGTAAGTCAATGTTACGGTCTAAATTACAAGGTTGTGTAATTTATTATATAGGCGGCGTAACGGTAGAATGTGTATAGTTAAACTCAAAAAGTGCTATTGGATGACATGTCGTAGCTTCTCGGCACTACGGTCACCGTAGTCGCAACACGCATTTCAAAAAACGCGGCGCTAGAGAGCACTATGTGTTTGAATCGAAGAGGTCAAAGGGGCATACTTTCTGCTATAGTATCATCAGCTCTCCCCTTGTGTGCTTCCACAATGAATAAGGATAGTTTGGGGGATACAAGAAAAGTCAAAATGATATATCGTACCTACATACAATAGGTCATAGCTACCGTGGAAAAAGTAAGATCATGCTTTGAATTAAGACGAGTAAAATTAAATATTTGCTCATTACCAACTTTACTTCTGCTGCGTCATGGACCACAGAGGCACATTGCGTCTCTGAAAATGTGTGGTGATTTTCTAAATGATGCAACTTAATCTACATAAGAGCAAATAAGAGCAGTCCAAGGATTTCTTTTAAAACAAAAACATTGTGACAAACTTTCATTTCATGCAACATGGACAAAAATACTCTTTGAAATATTTACTCTTCGACACCAAAGCACAGATCTTGATTTATAACATTTTTTATTTTATTTTTGAACAAACGATATTTAGTCAAAATAATAACTTGGGTAAAATTTTATGCAAATCATTAATATCATACAGAAGTCTTGTAAGATACGATTTTAATAAAACTTTAAAGATTTGATTTAAACAATCTTTTTAATTTTAAAAGATCTAAGCTTTTAAGAGTATGCTTTTAAATGAATTTACAATAAATAAAGCTCTGAAAAGCAGACTAGCATTGCACACGCTGTGACGTAATTGTGGCCCAGACGCTCATCTGTCCTGTAACTCCTCCGTCTCTATGAGGGTGTGAAGGTTCATCTCGAATATGCTGTTACAGTACAAAAATCGTTATGGCTATATTAATAAAAATTATACTTAAGGTCGCCGTTACAGTCAATCATTAGAGTAATCTTCTAAAAGATAAATAGAAGATACGAATGTATTCAAACTATAAAGATTTAATTTAAACAATTTTTTAAAAGATCATATTTAAACTTTTTACGATTATTCTTTGAAATAAATTCTTAAATCTAGACTAATGTCATATAGCCACCATATGTAGAAACATGTTTAGATTTTATGTTTTCTTAGCGAAACAGGTGTGACAATTATGTGATACACCCCTTGTAAGATTTTGTGTAAGGCAGACACCTCCTCGTGAAAGTGACTCTCATAATGAACACACCCAAACAGAACATGTCTACCATGCGCGGGGTGTTTGAGAGAGAAAGAGGGAGAGGGGGAGAGAGAAAGAGAGAGAGAAATATTATTTTATATAGTTTATTTTTATATTTAATGTATATACTTTTAAAGAACAGCATGTTTTTCAACGTTATAGTATGAAATATTATGTTTGTAAATTAATAATTGCACATTTATAACCATTTCATTTATATACTTTTGAAGATCAGTGTTTTTCAACTATAGTTAGTGTTAAATATTATATTTATAAATGACTAGATTTAAATTTTATAACCATTTAATTTATATAGAACATAATGTTTTTCAACTTTAGTGTGACATATATCATTTCATTTATTTTAATTTCATTTATTTATAAAGCACAACAGAAGCTGACCACTGTGCTGTACAAATGGAGAAGTAAAAAACAAACCACACACAATGCACTAATAACAAACTATAAAACACTAGGTTAGGGTTTAGAGAAACCAACGTTATGAATGAAATGCAAGAGTAAAAACATTAGACTTTAGCTTAGATTTAAATTCATGTACAGACGATGCAGACCTCACAGATAAAGGAAGAAGACTATTCCATATCCTAGGACTGGCCGCTGAAAACGCACGATCTTGGATATGGCAGTATAATGCTGTCTGAGGATCGCAACGATCTTGTTAATTTTTTCACATTTAAAAGATCTGACAGGTATGATGGTGCAAGACCAGTCAAAGCCTTACAACTAGCAACAAAATTTATATAACACACTGGCAACCAATTTAGAGATAATAAAATCGTAAAAAAAGTAATGTGTGCTCTCGTTTAGAGTCTAAATAATCGTAGTCAGTATTCGGGGTTTGCTTTTCCAACATAGGGGCCAAAAAACAATTGCTTCAGTCTTACTCTCATTCAAGTGCAGAAAATTCAAGGACATGCAGCACCGTACGTCAGATAAGCAGGCAAGCAAAGTTTCTAGGCCTTGCTTGTCATTATGTTTCAAAGATAGATAGATTTGAGTGTCGTCTGCATTAAAATCAAAAGACACCGTGTGATTCCTAAAAATTGAGCCTAGTGGTAGCATGTATAGTGAAAGTAATTATAATATATATATATATATATATATAAATTGTCCTCACTTCCACAGTGTCTTCAGGAATGCGGAGGGTATCATGTAACACCCCCCCACACACACAGACACAAAAAAGACACATTCAGATGCACGCTGCTCACTTATGTTTTGAGCCATGAGCCATGAATGAGAGGGGCATTTGCATTGTTTTTTCATAAGCAGTTTGTTTCAACAATCTTTTATTTAAAATGAAATGCTTGGTTCAGTGGATAGTCTTTTTTAATTTATATTATTTTTACAGAACAGATAAACTTCGACACTTTTTTATTATCACTTTCACAGCTGCAGCTCAGGAGAGGGGATGCGGCGACGTTCAAAACACTCAAACAGACACTTTCTCTCATTGTTTCAAAAGCCACAGTTAAAACAAGCCATGATCAAGACTTGAAGAGGTCAATAGGTCATAAAACTAACTGTCAAACCCCATTTGATCCCTTTTGATCTTGAAAGTTAAAAACAAAATGTTAAAAATGATATTATCAAACCTAGAAGGGTCAATAGGTTAAAAAACTAACTGTCAAATCCAATTTGATCCCTTTAATCTTATCTTTACAATTAAAAACAAATAATAAAAAAGGACATTATCAAAGCTAGGCGGTCAACAGGTCATAAAACTAACTGTCAAATTCAATTTGATCCATTTAATCTTATCTTTACAAATAAAAACAAATGTTAAAAAAGGACATTATCAAGGCTAGGCGGTCAATAGGTCATAAAACTAACTGTCAAATCCATTTGATGCCTTTTGATCTTATCTCGCTAACACAGATGGCTCTCTTTTTATCTCATTTTTGATACTTTTTATCTCATTTTTGATACTTTTTATCTCATTTTGATACTTTTTATCACCTCTTATCTCCTTTGCTCTAGATTCAACCCTTTCATCCTATGCCAAAAGGGGCGTGGGAAAGGGGCGGGAAGGGGCGGGAAGGGGCGGGAAGGGGCGGGTCACCTGTCAATCAATCATCTTTTTGACATAAAGTGAATCCTATTACTACTGTAAACTCTAGGGGTCACAGTTTGACAAAAACGTAAATCCTGCATAGTGTGGCTTTAAATGTCAGAAATAAAGCCTGTGGTGAACACGAGATGTTTTATTATATGACATAAAATACATCAGTAATACCCCCTTGAGATTTTTTAAAGCTTTTACGCGCAGTTCGAAAAAGGCGCTAGTTCGCTTTCACAGCCTCGTTGTGTTTATATTTGTGCTCTTGCAAACTATTCCAACTCACACTTTCAGGTCTGTTTATAGCCTACGTTTAGCTTTTCACTTCAGCGATTGTTTCATTTGGGAAGACAATCGTGATGAACAAAAGGTGTAAGAATCAAAAACGTTGAGCTCCAAATGGGAAAATCCTATTGGGTTTGTGTCGAAGGAATCAGGTTGATGTTGGACACTTCAGCGCTCTATTGCGTTTGTTGGTATTTTTATAAAAGTGGTGTTTTAATAGCTGTGTTGTTGCTAAATTGGCATGCTGGAAGTATAGTACACTAACTCTTGATGTTGGATCTATCCTGTAAATTCAACACATTTGGTAAATGCTAAAATGATTTTTAGCAAAGGAGCGAAACGTTAAATGCTCCCTGACCCGTGTTGGGTAAGCTACTCTTAAAAAAGTAATTAATTACCTCTTCAACAGTGTAATTAGATTACTGTACTAATAACTCTCTCTAAAAAGTATTTAATTACTTTTAATTACTTTCAAAATCACATATCAATCTCAACCAGCTGAATAATTCAAGAATAGACATGAATCTGTTTTAATTCTTTTAAATAAATACTATAAAATTGCATGAATTATCCTTAAACTGACCAAGGTGGAGAAGGTTACATTATAAAAACATACTTTTTAGCATCAGACAATACATTTTGATGTTAAACCCACTATTGTTTTATGTCTGATCTCATGACATTTCACATTTTCTTCATACATATTTTACAATAATTCATACGAATTTGCACGAGTGCGGTCATATTTAGACACCTCATTAAATGCATACGAATCGCTGTGAGATCGGATTGATCTATACACGGTGTTTACCTCAATTACATCAGAAGTAACTGTAATTAAATTACAGATAAATTAAGAGTAATCCATTACTTTACATTTTCAAGGGAAAAGTAATTAATTACACCCAACACTGTCCCTGACAAACTGACCCTTGCCTAATGTAGATAGTCACATGCATATTAGTGCACGTATGCATGTTGAAATCTCATATCTGCTAATCTTTACAGTTAAGAGCCGCCCAGGTGAGTCCTTCAGCTTATATCGAGACACTGTGCACCATGTTGACACATAAAATACCATGATGAGACCTTGATGCTTTGAAAGATTTACAGTATCTTTACGGCGATGAGATCTACAACAAACGCAATACAGGAACTAGCAGCTGACAGGTTATCCGGTGAGCTCCGAGTCGAGTTAGATTTGGCAGCGGTTGACCTAAACCAGGTGGCCTCTTTTTGGCCTGTATCTCAGCGCTCGCGTTCACCCGGCGTGCTGAATAACTGCGATAAGCAGCGGGGGCATTTCCCCCAGGAGACTGGCAGGAACTCGTGAGGAAACACACTCCACAAGCCAGAAAAAGTGAGGAGAAAAAAAGCCTTTCCTGTAGAGAATGAAAGGAGGATGAAAAACACCAGGCCTGGGGCGTCCGCCTCACCTCCAAGATAAGAATCTCCAGACCAAACAATCATCAATTCTGGGAGAATCTCATAAAAAACATGTCTGTCGTATTTCACCCCACAATCCAAAGAAAAATATTTGATTATGTCAATGTTTTAGATGCAAAATTTAATGAAGGTTTGCGCTTGTCAATTTACCGGTATTTGCCGACCCAAAAAAAAGTATGTCTCAGACCAGACACTAATTTGCACTGCTCTTATTAGATTGTGGGGGTCAATATGAAAATGAAATGTGCTTAACTATTATGCCAATATTTGTGCATGCATAATATCATTTCTTCTGGTTTTGGGCTAATATGGCCCATTTTTGACCCATTTTGCTATCGCACACACGCGTACATTAATTAAATCACTAAATCAAGGCAGGTGTGTGTTTATGAACACAATGGGCCTGCAGCATGCGGTCTAAATCAACCCCTGTCATAAAACACTTTCTTTACAAACAAATGCAGAGAGTGGAAAAAAACTTTGAATTCAGTAAAAGCCCTGCCAAAAATCACAACGTGCCCAAGGAGGGATTGTGTATTCAGCCAGAGGAAACAGGTGAGGAGGAAGTGAACTGAAATGGAGGAAGATTTCACTCTGTGTGTGTGTGTGTGTGTGGTTATACGAGAAAATCATGAGTCAGTACAGTGACTGCAGTGCTCAAACTGAATGTACTTCAAAGAGAAAGACTTGTTTCAAATGCTGAATATTTTCACATGGCTTTCAACTTGAACATGAGTCAATGCTAGACCGTGCGATTTGATGACTTCCACAACAAAACAACTCCTGAGGTCATTGAGTTTAGTTCAACCAAATTCAAAGGGCATTTCAGAGAGGAAGCTATACCACAAACCTGAAGGAAATTTAATCTGCAATACTACGCTGACTATAATGGGGTTTTTAATGGCCATTAGGACTGTCATTGCACAATATAAGTTGTGCATTTCAAGCGCACAATGCATAGGCCAGCTGTAATGCGATTAACATGCATGCTTGCTAAAAGAAGCTGAGCTACTATTACATTATAGGTCTGTTAGGCTATGTCTACATTAATCTGGATACATTGGCGTTTTCATTTCAAAAGCTCTCTGTCCACATTAGCGCTTCAAGTGCTTTCAAGTTTTTCATCCACACAATCATCTAACCGTGCATGCATAAATCATAATAAAAACTCACTGAGATGATACTTAAGAGACAAAATTCCCACACTGTTTATCTTGCACAATCATTTTATAAACAAGATATCTTGCCGCTTACTGTTTGTTTTTTCTCATACCTCCCTTTTCACAGTCCACGCAACAACACAATGTCGGCTTCAAATTTATCTACTTGTTCGAGGGGGGAAAAGCTAAATGTTCACATGTAACATCTGGATTAGTGTAGTAGACGTAGCCTTGGCACAAGGCACAATTTCTATGAAAATTAAAAGCACGCACTTGACATCTAAAAAGGACATATTATTGATTGAACCGTTTAGAATTCGGAATCCAGTTTAAAATTTGGAGGGAGATTTAATGATTCTATTAACCCTTTAATGTATACAATCACACCAGTGTGATTAGAATGTTCATGTGATCAACGGCTAAACTTAAATTCAAATCTGCTTTTGCACTTTAGCTGGCGCCGAGCCACATTGTTCAGTGTTTTCAACTACATAAAGTTTATTTTTCAGACATTTACTGTAAATTCACACAAGTACTCACTAATGTTGATGGAAGTGGCAATAATGATCCTTTCGATGCGTTTTATATAAATCAGATACACACTGTGTAGGTAACTATAACGTTTTCTCTATTCTTCTCCTATTTCACCGGCCATTTACTCTTATATCTTTCAGGAGAAGTGGATGAATTTGCATTGCCTATAGAGTGCCGAAGTGATGATGTCACTTTGTAGGACAACTCGGAAGTTAGTGGCGCATGGGTTCCCTCGATAGGAAAAAGCTATGCATTTTCCCCATAGACTTTTGGAAGATCTGAGTTGTGATCCTTACACGTTTTGTCTATCAAGACAATCTTTAATAAGTTAATCCAAAATTTATACATTTTGAAGCCTATATAAAGTTTTTTTAAAACACAAGCAGACGCAATAAAGTTTAAAAAACCACAAGCAGGTTATAACTGTGTGTTCTGTGTCATAGATCAAAACGTGAAAATCTATGAGGCTTTGTTCACCACAGACCTTATTTTAGGCGATTTAGTAAAAACCCATTCAAAAATCCCATAGACTTTAGAGCGAGGGTCGGGAACCGGTAGTGCCAAAAAGCTAACTCGCTTCCGCGTGACGTCGTAACTTCGGCACTCTATTGCCCATTATAAATCCATTAACATGATCATGATGTGTAAACTGTAAATGGCACATATTTGAAAATCACAATATCAGAAATTTCACAATACAGTTAACAAGTTAGTGAATACTTTGAATAAAGAGGAAAAAATTAAATAAAACCATCGTATTAATCATACAGCTATGCGTCATGTGACGAGCTTGACGTGGCGCCGTGAAAATAATAAGGCGATGCATTCTAAAATAATGCCAACGGCTGAGCTATAATATTATAAACGTAAGTGTGAAATGGGTAACTGCACACAGATATCAGCCAATATGAACAGCCAAATGCCATCATATTTATTGGTCTATCAGTTTACATAACCGTTCGTATGTTGTTACGAAAGAGCAGTTGTGCTTTGCATGCATAACATAAGCGGGTCAAGAAAAGGCTCTTGGTTGTGATGTGGTAAGCGCGTCTTCAAAACCAGCGTGACACTGCAGATCGAGTAAAATGACAGGGGCGCATCTCTCTAATCAAGCACAATTAGCTTGAGAAAAACACATTTCAGCCTGGTTTGAGTCGACACAGATCAGCGCTCGTCTCCTCCATCTGGGATCAATTCGTCACTGTTAGCTTTAAAAACAATCTTGACACAAAAGATGGTGTTTATCTAGTTTGCTATCTGTAGTGGGACTGGGGCAGGGAGACCGTACGAGAGTAAAAGAGTGGCATCCCTGACTCATCTCGCATGGACAAAGGAGTCTGGCGTGGCAATAAACCCGGTGACCACATGCAAGAAAAACAGAGCTGCCACAACTCAACAAAGCCAGAGCACAGCAAAACAATCCTCGCAGACTGTAGCGAGCTGCTAATGCATTCACAGATGGCTGCTCCCGCTATTGCCAGAGCTGGTAAAAACCAATGTAATACAACACAAGCGCATGTGCTTTCAGTTTAAGTGGAGGAATAGCATGTGACAAACTCACGAAATAGAAAAACATCCAGAACAAAGAAACTACACCTAATTAGCTGCATGTCAGGCTGCAGTCGCACTGTCAAGTTTGTAAGATGGGATGTATATTTAGAGAATTGGTGTATGCTATAAAAACATTAGGGAAAAGTGCGAGCAGATGCAGAGGAAGGTGAATTATGGGACATTAACATAATTTAATCAAATCAAAACTTTACGATAAGGTTCCGTTTGTTAACAACAACATGAACGGCAGCATTTATTTGATCTTAGTTCATGTTAATATCAATGTTTACTAAACCCTAACGGTCAAAATAATTAATTGGTTTGAGTAGGACAAACTTAAATTCAACTAATTAGTTCAGTCAAATTAATTTTTATGAGTATTTAGCACTTTCTTTTTCTTTAAAGTTCACAGAACTGATATATTTTAAGTTGGCATTTACTATGTCAGCAGATTAGCTTTTAAAGCTAACTAAGTTTATACTATAAAAAGTGATTTGAGTTCTGCCAACTTATTCGGGTTTATAGTGTACTTCATAGATTTAAGTTATAGTAACTCATAAGTACTATTAACTTTATTTACCCAAGTTATCTTAACAATAAGTTATTGAGTTACTTGGAAACAAATCATATATTTTTTTTATGCTTAAATTGTTTGAGTTAATGAACTTAAATGATTTAAGGCAATCGGTTTCCTCGAACGGTTTGAGTTGAACTAACTCATCAGGTTTTACAGTGCATCTGTTAATATTATGTAACGGTTTTGAGCTAACAAGGACTGACAATGCATTTTTATAAACTAATGTTAATAAAGATTAATATCTACTGCAGCAAATGTATTGCCAACGTAATGTAATGTTAACAAATGGGACCTTATTGCAAAATGTACAATAAAAATCATATCTGACTTTATAAAAATTGTATCTAATTCACATCCTGAAACGTTTTCAAGAGTTTCAAGTTTTAATTTAACACCAAAGTACACAACACAACATATTAAATGCACTGTACTTGCACAATAATTTTCATCCACATCAAATTAAATATGACGTCTACCCTGACTAAAGTCTCGTTCACACCAAAAACACTCTTTTTTTTATTAAAAATGTGCACTGCAGTTTTATCGTCTGCTGCTTGAAATGCTTGAGCTCTTTAAAATCATGTGGATTATGATTGGCTGTGTTTTTATTGTTCATCAGCTTGGAAAAAAGGGCAGGTCAACCTGTCACTCACATGAGACCGACCAATAGCAAACCACAACTATCTAATCAACTCCCCATGGACAAAACCAAGTCCCGTCCTGCATTTTTTCTCGACTATCGCAACTTCCGTTTCATGCCGACTTGGCGTGAGCAGGCCTTAATGGAGTAGTTCAATTTAAAAAAAACTTTTGCTGATAATTCACTCACCCCATGTCCAAATCAAATCTTTCTGAGTCATTTCGTTCGTTTAGAATGACTCTAAAAAAGATCCGTTCGTTTTGATGAACGAGTTCGATCAGGAGAGTCACGATCAAAGCAAGGCGAGCATTTGTGCTTATAAAACTTACTTTTTTATTTATTTTTTAAATGACCGATCGCTTCGCTTGATAAGACCCTTATTCATCGTCTGGTGTCGTTTAAAGCCCTTTGAAGCTGCACTGAAACTGTCTTTTGGACCTTGAACCGTTTGGACCCCATTGAAGTCCATTATATGGAGAAAAATCCTGGAATGTTTTCATCAAAAACCTTAATTTCTTTTCGACTGAAGAAAGAAAGACGTGGACATCTCGGATGACATGGGGGTGAGTAAATTATCAGCAAAAAAAAATTTTTAGAGTGAACTACTCCTTTAAGGTCAATTGAAGCATCTTTTCCCCACTTCTACAATAACTCGTTTCAGGAGGGAAAGTCCAGGTTCTGATTTACCGGTTGTCACTCGAACAGCACAAACCCTCAGGGAGACAGTAAGTTTGCAGCATGCTCGGACATAAACGGATGCAATCGTCTCCTGAGAGGTATCCGCATGACTCAATAGAAACTTCATCAGCTACAATGCACTAGACTGTTCCGGTTCTCCAGGGAAGAGGCTCGCAACAAAAGAGCATTGATGCAAAGAGCTGACAAAGGTCCGTCATGTGCGATTTTGCAGGGCGAGATGCAGACATTAGCGGGGCTGGAACAACAAGCGCGCTCTGTGGCCAGACATCTGCTCCGCATTAGAGCAGTGCTTACTAACAGAGTGCTAGCATGTCACACCAGCACTCCTCAATCGGTGCGGGTGTACCGAGAGCCAACGCTGGAGAAGTGCTGAGGATCTGGAAACAGACTTTATAACACTGCACATCGAAGACAATTATAGGTTCGCCAACAAATCCCAGCTGAAGTTTTTGATTATTTTTCTATTTATGAGAGGAACTCGAACTAAAATCTCACATGGGTTTCTTGCGCTGCTGCGTTTAATAAACAAAACTGCCAAAAGATAATTGATTACTCATTTAGTTTTTATTAGTGGCATGGCATGCATCATTATTAATATTCCTCATACTTGAGTGTTAAAGATTTGAATAAAGCCCTAAAAGTAAGTATTAGATGTTATTAGACGCATAACTCGACTGAATTGTACATCAAACCGTGCTTTTTGAATAGAAGAGGTGTAATATTACTTTTCAAAGTGATTGACAAGAGACAAGACCTGTCAAATAAAATCAATACAACTTAAATAGTTATAGTGTTCACGCTTGTGGTCCAGTTCTCTTGGTTAATTTGGTCCAGACCAAAAAAATACATCTAGTTAACATCTGGTTAACTTAGCATTCACACTGTCATTTTTGGCACTAAACCTTAAAGTAAAAAAACAACAACTTCTTTTATAGTGTATATTATGGGACAGAACTTACCGAACATACAAAACAATGCTGTGTTCTGGGCTAAATGCGCTTGTGGTATGTACGTAGCCTAGCCTAGAAATCTAGACGCACCCTAGCGGCAGCAAAAATTATTTTGCAGCAAAGTGTGGTCTAGCAACTCTCCATAGACGTTTGAGCTGGAAAACCCCAACTCTGGTAGGGCCAATCACATCGTGTATAGAGTTGGAGGGCGGGCTTAACATAATGATGACAGATTTTTTGTAAAAAAATAAATAAATAAAAAATCCCTTATTTTGGGGATGGATTCCAGGAATTCTCCCTTATTTTCAATGTTCAATGTTGACAGCTGGACTGGATACGGTAAAAGTATAATATATTAACTTGCTCCGCTGAGTACGTCACCGTCTTTGTTGCTCTGATTGGCTTTAGCGCTATCCAATTGCGTGCAGAGAGAATTTGAAAGACAACCGTTTATCCCGCCCCTCGGATTGAGCCCTGTCAATAAATAGTTTCCAGACCTAACATCTTGATGTAGGTCTGGCATGCCAGGCTATACGTAGCCTACATATGATGGTATTTTGACCAGCTGAGAACTAATGAAGAGCTTATAAAATATGTAAAGGAGTCAAAACAGTGTCAGGAATCCCTCCATCACACACACAAATGGTTCTGATGGAGCCAGACCGATATATCGGCCAGCCGATATTAGGCATTTTCCATAATATCGGTATCGGCAGTTATAATGGCGGATAAATGAATATTTAAAAAATAAAATAAAAATGGACGAAACACGCTTTAATCATCTCTCCTTGGCCTGTTATATTGAAAATGTATGTTTTACCATTTGCAGTATGATGTTATGCAGTATGATGATAAAAAAAAAAATATCGGCCGATATATCGGAATATCGGATTTTAAAACCCAAAAATATTTGTATCGGTCTTCAAAATCCTTTGTCGGTCGGGCTCTAGCATGTACTGAACTGTAATGGGCAACATCACGACTATGACGAGAAAAAACAGGCTTGAGCATGGCTTGAGCATTCTGTCCTTTGTAGGGTTGCATCTTGTGACGTACTGTTTCTTGATTCGTTTACATGTCTTTGGTCCATTTTGTGTTCATATTTCAGTCGAACCGCACCAGAGTGTGTTTGGAAGCGGATCTAGACTTTTCAGCGTCTCGGTCCGCTTGTTTGGTGCACACTAGCAGCGTTCACACACTTGTTCAAATGAACCGCACTTAACAGTGCAATCGCACCAGAGTTTGTTTTGATTGATCCAAACATGCCTTAAAAATCCTTATCCAGTAAATCATCCAGTAAAAAACTGGGGCCCTCAAATATTGTTGTGGAAAAGGAGTCAAAAAGTTTGAGAACCACTGATCTACATCACAGTTAACTTGTTACACTCCATCAGCCATTTAGCATTCCTCAGTTTTACACAGACAACAACCATTCATAATTTATTCAGTTTATCATCAAGCCAAATGTTTCGTTATTGGATGTAATTTTGTTGAATACTGCAGTTCATTCACAGTTTTTCAAATCAGCCATTCCAAACTTTGCTGTATAGATGTCAAACAAACATGGTCTGAATAAACAAACACACACGGGAGCGTCAAAACAAACTCCTGAAGTGACATCACAGACACATGAGAAGAGAAATAAACAAAAGCGTGGAGTCCAACCCCTCTATTTAGATGCTGGCAAGCCGGTTCCTCTGACCCTGACTGCGAGCGACTCTCGCTAGGCCCGAGTGCGTCTCTGTGGCGCTGAAGAGACTGACCCGCTGCATAATTAGAGCCCAGAGCTTAACCACAGGGTAAACATAATGAAGCTGAGCTGTCCCAGACACATACAGCTTTCTGCCATGCAACCCTCCCTCTGTCCCTCTTTTTTCTTCTCTCTTTTCAGATGACCCCCTCGGCCTATTAGAAACTCCACCAGGGCTATTAGTCTGAGTCTTAAACACAAGTGGGCGGTTTAGGGGGGTTGGGATGATTCCTGCTCCTCCCAAGATTCTTCTGAAACACTGTTGTCACGCACACAGTCCTGTTAATGTAAGGAGTCGGACACTGCTTGTTGTGATTCATTAAATGCATCTCACTTTCGAATGAACCACGCAGGTGCTGTATCTTTTCTCGTTGAAGATTACTTTTAAGCTTTGCGTTCTTTTAATAGCCAAAATCATACACCTGCTGTACTTCTAAAGGGACCTCAAGATGACTTAAAAGGTTTTAAAATAAGAAAAAAAAAGACATTAAGGGCCAGATTTACTAAAAAGTGCTATTCCAAAAAAAAAAAAAAAAAGTTCAAATGAAAGAACACAGATGTAGCCAGATCATTTTCATACTGACCAACGCAATCTACCAAGAGCAGTGCAGATTAGCATCTGGTTTAAGACATGCTTTTTGGGGTGGTAAATAATAGCGCAAATACCAGTAAATTAATTGACAAAATTGGCATGTTTCATGTAAATACTCTCCTCCCATAAATTTTGCATCTAACAAATGCGTCAGGCGCAAAAATAACCCTGTCCACACCTTTTCAGCGCTAATTTTTCACTGCGTGTCTTTAGTAAATCCCAACAGTAGTATTTTAACACCAAAAGAGTGTTTCTGCTGGCGCAAGCTGTTAGTAAATCTGTCTGGAAAGATGAATGTGTATATAAAATGGGTCATTTATGTAGAAGAAATGTGAAATTATTTTTGAATTTGGAGCTTTCTAGACTGAGAAAAGCCAGAAAATGTATTTTTATTGTCTTATGTGGATGAAAGACAACAACTCCCAGAATGCACTTGCTTCGCTGCCCTAGGAGGCCACGCCTACCGGTAACAGAGCGCAGTAGTTAAACAACAAGTCTTGGCTACTAGTGAGTCTCCGTGATGAGTCTGCCCGAAAATGTGTTTCGAGATCGCCCAACATGTCCGGGATTCGGCTTTTGCGTTCTACAGTCGCCATTAATTATGTTTACTGTGGCGAGCGGGACGAGTGAGGGCCGCGGGAGAACGGCTGGTGGCGTGATTACCGATGAGCGACACCTGTGAGACGCACCGGTCTCGTATCTCTCACGGAGGAGCGGGAATTTTCTTAGCGACGTTAAAACACACATCAACCGATCACTTGTTTAGCGCTCATGTAAACACTACATTCAGATTCACCAATCAGAATGAATTCAGTTAGATTGAAACAAAAGCTGTGCATGTAAACAATGAATGTAGTCTTTAGCCTCTGGACAAAAAAATCCTCAGATGATGCAAAATGATGCAAAAAATACATAAATCTCTCGTCTCAGGGGGATATGAGGGTGGAAATGGTTATTCGAAATACTAAAGGTTTTCTACTAAACAAAGCTTAATGCAAAATCCCGAAGTATCCCTTTAATGTGGTAAAAACTAAAACTAAACTAAAATTTAAAACATTTAAACTTTTTCTTCTCTCAGGAGCTTGAATTCATACAGTCATTATTATAATGAGAACTTTTTTAGCCAAACTCAATTGTTTTGGAAAATTTGCATGATGCAAAATTATTATTTTTTCTAGCCTAGAATCACCTTTTCTTTGCTAAAGGGCCTTCTAGGGTCTGACAACCTAGGCATCTCCTCTGATACGTCTACAGGGTGTGTCTGGGGAACCAGGCAAACATGACAAATCCAGCAACAATGAATCACTCCCGCACTGATGAATCAAGTGCACTTGTTTACAGTAAATGTGTCACTCGGCATTCTATAAGAAGATATCTCTCTGACGTCATGTGATTGTTCTGGAAGGATATTACTTAATAACAACAACAAAAAATTGCTACCGGCAGAATGAAGCATTGGACATAGTTTAACAATCAAATGAATAACAAATCATATTCACACTAGCATTTAAAGGTTTGGAATAAAATTAATATTTCGTTGAAAATTCAGCTTTGTCATTACAGGAAAATCTTATATTTCAAAATATTAAACAAGTTGACTTAAATTGCAATAAAATGTCACAATATTACTTTTTACTGTATTTTTGAGCAAACAGACATATCAAAAGAATCATCCCGACCCCAAACTTTTGAATGGTGGTGCATTAAGAAAAAAATTACAACGGTAACATGAAGTAGATGTTGTTGCATACCTCTAAACATCTAAAACTTACTGTTAGACTTTATTTCAAAAACAATCCAAAGTATGAGCAATAAATAGTGACTGTTGCCTTAACAAACACCAGTAATAAATGTGGCATTGAGCGGTTTATGAGCCCGTCTGGACTCTTGCCTACAGATAAATCTTTCAAGAGGTTTGCAGATCTTGCTCACTTCAACAATGACTAAGGTAATTTTAAGCAGCAATAATCAAACAATGATAGCCAGGGGTAGATATGTTTCTATTTGCATAATGAGCTCACAGAGACGGCCTGAATCAAAACTACAGAGAGCGACTACAAGAAACTATTCATACCAACTTAATATCCTCACAGAAGTTTGTAAATCTACAACTAGCCAAGTTAAGGTCTGACACAACATAATAAACACAAATACTGCCAGACAAAACCTTGTCCAACTGGACGGCTGCCCAAACAGGAAGCATGATACTGTATTGGAGTCAAAGAGGTGAAAGGCTATAACTCTTCAACGGAGGTATCAATTATCTCAGATTTAACCCCTACAAAAACTAAAATCTTATCAGAACCAGTAACGTCACTGAAAAAAATGTGTTTGCATGTTCATATAGATAATCAGAGGTGGACATTCTGTACTACCATGGCGATATTTGCATAAGGAATACATAACACAACTTATAACACCGTAACATGAGTCAGCACTTCAACTGTGTAAACATTAATTTCTTATCTAACAAGGCCATATCTATATTACATCAAAAAATGTATTAAATGCTCATCAATGCGCAGTAAATGAATTGCGAATAATAAAGTGTAATCTGTTTTTTTGTTTTTTTTTGTGTGTGGCAAATTTCAATATGAATCTGTGCTTTTGAGAGTTTACTTGTGTTCATGTTGTTTACGTGAAATTGCCACGATGACCAACAAAAAAGCTACTTGGTTTGAAGGTGACTTTTGTGTGAGCTGTGCTTCACACATCGATACGCTACCGGCAACAAACAAAGGACCTTTTTCACACACAAAAGTGTACTGAAGAATTGCTAATGTGAATTTCATATCCCTTTTATTGGCATCCTTCTCCTCACACACACACAAAATGTTTAATAAAATATCATTTTAATAAAATATCCAAAAGAAAAAGTGGGACGACATAAATAGAAGGACCATAAATCCCTTAATTAATAACAGTTACTACTGTTTGTATGGCAGTGTTTTTATGAAGGTAAATGTAAGACCTTTTTGAGACCAAGTAAAGAAAAATGTAAGGAATAAACTGAAGGGAATACAATACGCAATATGTTTTCTAAATGTAAATGTCTAGGGACAAACACAACTACAATCTATTACTTACAAAAACCTTTGCTCTCAACCACTAGCATATGTAAATTTCTTTTATGGTACCTTCTAATCACAGTGCAAAAATAAGTATTTTCTATTTTCTTTCTACTTTCCAGTGCAATTGTCTATATAGACATTTACTGGAGATGCAAAATGAATTGGTCAAAATGAAGCGAGTTTGATTAAAACAAGAGCAAATATTGGCCAATGGGCTCAGAAAAATCAGCTTAATTCAAAAGAAAGTTCCCCAAACTTTCCCATATTTGTTTTAGTTTTAAGCATAAACCATTCAGTTTGTTAAATTTTTCAAGACTTGATTTTAAATTAGCATCTAAGTAAATTTATCAAAGATATTTGTATTTAAAAAAAAAACTACAAAAATACTGAGGAAGGAATGCCATGACTATGAATATAAAACCGTCCTTTTTAAGGCCTTAATTTGAGTTAGGGCAAATTAAGACCCGCAGAAACCCTGTATAGTCAAGTAAGGGGCAATGGCATCCAGAAAGACAAAGGGTTCGAACTCCATACGAGCCTTGATCCTCTATAAAGAACCTTGATTTCTTGACTGGTGCTGGAGTGATGCAACGTTAAGAAATACAAGTTATGAAAATAAAGCTCCCTTTACAGCGGTGGAGTAAACATTTCCCTCATTAAGGCCCTGATCTGCAGAGACTTGTGAGACTGCTTTCGTATGTGCGCTCCCCTCAGCAACACCTGATTGAAACTCTGATATGAGAGGGGGCGGCTTCCAAAACACAAACTCAAACTGGCTCCCCTGGACAGACAAAGCGAGTGAAAATATTTCATTTTTAAATCTAGACTAAAAGCACATCTCTTTAACCTCTGTAACCTCTTTCTATTATTTTAAATCTAGGCTGCATAAACACTCCCTAAAACACCCGATGTACTTGTTGCATCATGAGAAGAATGGCATCTACGCTACACTCTTAGAAGAAATGGTTCTATTTAGAACCAGAAATGGTTCCATCCCCCGCTTCATATATGGAACTCCAATTTAGAACCTTTTTTTTTTTTTGGTAAAAGGTTCTATTGGCCAAGTATGGAACCACAGGGTTCTATATAGAATCCAGAGGAACCCTTTTTTTTTAAGAGTGTATAGAACCTTTTAGGGGTTCCGAATACGTAGCGCTGATAGAACCTTTTAAGGTTCTATATAGCAACATGACATCGTGACTTTTGCGTAAACATATACGCCACTTTCGAGTCAGGTGGCGTGTTATCTCCACGCATTTTGAGCTATCCGCGTGTATCCGCGTGTATGCCTACGCCATTAACGTCCGCATCATTCCGCGTGTCTGAACACGCAGTCAAATCTCCAGTCATAAATGCCATTAACCCCAGTGACAGTTAGGTTTAGGGACGGGGTTGAGGTAAGTCATATATTTATATAACGTTAAGTCAACAGCGTTCATAAACACGCTGAAAGGCGATTATGCGCCTTGATAGCACGCCAAAAATGGAAAGACGAATTGCCGTGTCATACACACGCTACTTCATGAGATCAGTCTGTATATAGGACCTTTTCTTCTAAGAGTGTAATATTAGTCTATCTTGTGTATTCCGAGGTAACCGTAAACAGCCGGAACCGGGAACACGTCCTAAAACACCCGATGTACTTGTTGTTACATCGTAAGAAGAATAGCGTCTACACTAATGTTAGTCTGTCCGTCTCATCCTTATCCTGAGGTTACCGTAGTCAGCCGGATCTGGTCCATATTCAGATCAGTTGTAGACCTAGACACGACCTCAACGTAGCCCTGAATGTCGGCAGAGATCCTGCCAACTAGACAATCCCCTGTGAAGGCCTCGTCACAGATCCTCAGCAGAGACCGCAAGAACCAGACCGGTCCTCCGCACAGACCATACGGCCAGCTTCGGCTCCGTGATGAATCTGATCTTCAAGCAAAAGGAACTGGATGAATATCTGAATGCGACCGATCCTGATCTGAATTCTGACTTGTGATGTAGTCTGAATCACAATCGCACCGTGTTCGTTCGTTGGCCAGAGGAGAACTGGCTGAGCCTGGTTCCTCCCAAGGTTTTTTTTTTATCCTGATGGAGTTTGGGTTCCTCTAGCTTGCTTAGTTGGGGACACTTAATATTCCACAATATTATTGATCTGACTGTGCTATCGCTGCTGTATGAGAACTGAAGTGGACGATGATGACATCATTTTTTTTTTTTTTGCAGTTTAGTGTAATAATTGATGATTTTTACAACGGAACTGAATCAACACTTCAGCCGAAATGCATCATTTTCCTGTAATCATTGTAAAGCTGCTCGGTATTGTATAAATAAAGGTGTCTTGACTTGACATCATCGTCAATCTCCTACGGTGTCACACTAGGACCTTAATATTACTCACCCCTTGACAGTACAGGCGGTCGAACTCGTCTCCAATGCGCCGCAGCTCCCGAGCGACCGTGATCTCTGGCCGCATGGCTCCAACAGGTGCTGCCATCTGCGCGTGTTCGGGGCTAGGTTCGGGGAGCCATACCTCTGTGAAACACAACGAAAGGCAAGTTTAAGACGCTTACCGCTAACCATAACTATATTAGCATCCACACCAGTACACAATATCGTTCTGTTTATTCTAAGCGCGCAATTCTCTGTCACTTTAAATGCTTGAGCTTGTTACAGCATGGATTCTGATTGGCTGAATAATGGGCAAATAATGTATACATACAGTATATATGAAGAGTTCAGATGCAAAAGCCTCTAAGTGCCATTTGAAATTTTCTTCTAGAATGATCATTTTTATCAAGCTTGTGTATTTAAGTTCAGTAATTTCACTTTAATGGCAATGATAATTACCTATTAATTGTTATTTAAGTGAAATTACTGCACTTACTGATAAAAATCATCATTAAAGAAGAAAATTTCAAATGGCATTTAGAGGCTTTAGCATCTGAACTCTTCATATATATATATACGTTATATATGTATGTAAATGCATTGATATACATAAAACGAAATACTTTTTTTTTCTTCATTTAAGGGAATTTAAAAACTTAAAATTATAATGAAAGCTCCCTTTTTGTCTTAAAGCGATGTCCAAAACAAAGCTAAGTCTAACACAGATGAATGTTTTATTTTTTTATTTAAACTTATTTGCAATAAAACAGGAATGATTTTTAAAATTGTAATTTGTATAAAATATCACAAAAGCAAAAGACTGCACAAAAGGCCAGGAGTAAACAAAGCAAACAACTCTGCAACCTCTCGTTTGGTTTTTCCACGCATGATTTAGTATTTGCCAACAGCGTTAAATTGACACCTTCTGTCAGTGGTAAGACAGTACTGAGGTTATTATGAGGCTAAACACTAATATCACCCAAATCCTGTCTGAACTCAAACTGATCTCCAGCTATGACTCAAGCGAGAAGCTGTTTGACTGTAATTTCTCATGCTCAATCATATTAGGACCATTGGATGCGCATTTCCTTTCACAACTCTGCTAGACCTGCTCGCAGTTGAACCAGACAATGTCTAAATATCACTTTAAGTTTCAGTCAACCCTTTCACCTCATTCTCTTATGCCTTTAAATTACTACCCAGAGCCAGCAACAACATCTCAAACGAGGACAAATTTTGATCTAAATCAGCATCGGATTGAATGCACGCTCTATTCTGGTTTTATCAAGGCATCTTCATTTACTTTTGGAGCGAATATAACACGCATGAGGTCCACAAAAAAGGGCACAAAGTTCAGACGTGTAAACTCAAGACCTTGTGCCAAAACAATGCAGCAGCTAAAGGTATAAACAGGGAACTCTCCTGTCGAGCGAGCAACAGATGAGAGTCTCGATAAGTTATTGTTGTTTCTCTTCGCCATTAAGAGTGGCTACAGGAAGACAATTATCGCCATCTCATATCTCCTGGCTCTCAATAGGGAAAACAGAGATGGTTGGATCTCATGTCTAGCCTTCACAAAAGACCGGCTAGTCTATTTTGACTGCGTGCACTAAGGCTGATTCTCTGACTGCCTTATTGAGGCCTCGCTGACAGTGAAGGTAAACAAGAAGACAACAGGCGAATCAGCGTACTCCATCAGAGGCATTATGAGGAGATGTGTCTCGGGTGTATTGGGTTTGCAAGATGTTGTCACAAACACACACACACACAAAATGGCTAAACACTAAGATTTTAATGGTCTTAACCGGAAATTAGCAGAATTGAAGCTTAAAAAGCCATTGCTGTCTCAGAAAAATATTAAAAAACGCCAGATTGAAGTTTTTGGCAGAATATGAAAAGTTGTGTGTGATGAATCAAACTGAATAATGAGTTGCATGGTGATTCTCCACAGTGGTGTTTTTTGAAAATCAACTGAGAAATACAATAATAAATGCATCTCTTCTACAGTGAAGCATAGAGGAAGATGTGTCATTGTGTGTGTGGAGCCTTTTTAGATTCACTGTGGAAAGTAATTTAAAGCAAACCCATCAGGCTCACGGTTTGGCCCAGTCAGAGTCCAGATTTGAACCCTACAGCAAATATTTGGTTTCATATTAAACTCAAATGAGCTGGGAGACATTTTTCATGAACCGTTTGAAGCCATTAATATTGAGTGGACCAGTATATCTACAGTATTTGTGCAATTCTTGCTGATTTCCTAATCAGTCATTTGAAATTAATGGTTAAGAACATTAAAAGATCACTAAATGTTTTGCCATTTTGGTTTAGCCCAGAAGTGTATAGACTTTTCAGAATCCATGTGCACTTATTTGCACTAACACACCCTTCTAATGCAGTGAAGATTTTGATCTTAACAGAAAGGAAATTCAGATTATTCCTTTTAGAGAAGCTGTCGCAAAGATAAATGAGCAGACTTGGCTGTAGGCAGATATGTCCTGCTTCAAAATGAGAAGAACATGCTTTCTGGAAGAAATTCTCAAGACAAGTGCACTGCCAAGCAACAAAACACCATGCTTATCACTGTGCTAATGTAGTAAACTGAGGGCCAAGTTAAACATCCAAAGCACTTAAATGGATTACATTCATAACCAGTGAGTTGTGACAATATAAATATGTGTGTGCACATTTACTTGTACTATCTTTCACTGTTTATTGTGAGGGTTTTTCATAAAGGGATAGTTCACTCAAAAATAAAAGTTCTGTCATCATTTATTTTACTCACCCTAATGTTGTTCCAAAACTGTATGAATTTCTTTCTTTCTGCTGGACACAAAAGAAGATATTTTAAAGAATGTTCAGTTGACGGTAGCCATTGACTTCCATAGTATTTTTTTTTTCCTACTATGGAAGTCAATGGCTACCGTCAACTGTCTGGTTAGCAACATTCTTCGAAATATCTACTTTTTAGTGACAGGTTTGGATCAAAATAAGGGTGAGTACATTTTCATTTTGGGTGAACTAACCGTTTAACCTTTACAGACCCATGGACATTTGAACTAATTTAGAATTTTTTTTTTTTTTTTAAGAAAATCTGTTTTATGTACCTGTCCACGGACCCCCATGGCCAGGCCAAAACCAAACTGTCCCTATAGGGAATAAAGTCAGAAATGGTAATAGATAATAATAAAAAATAGCTAGATAATAATGTTTTTTCTTTACTTAAGGCCGCATAAATGATCATATATTAGAACGCGCGTGTAAAGGCGGGAAACATGCACTCGTCGGCTTTGATATTTAGATCTGCAATAATCAAATTCTTAACGGACTAATCCACTAAAAAAAGAAAACCGTTATGCCTCGCTATCCGTCGTGTCAGGCGTCAAGTGTTGAGTTTACACGCCACAAAATTGTGCCCTTTTTTCGCCAGGGGGCTCTTACCATCATTTTGGTCATCTTGCGCTTCGGAAATATTAGGCATTAGAGGAGAACTTGGCACAGAATCGCTGTCGACGGAAAAATAGCCACTAGAGGACCTGGAGAAGGTTCTGTACATCTGTGACCTCGATTGGTGACTATTCGATATGGAAATCCCTCCCCTTAACGGGTCCCCATCGCTCGGCTGAGGGAAGTCAAAGTGCTCGCCGCCAGCGGTGCTCTCTCCGATTCCCCGCGAGGCCGGGTCATTGGGCATCGTTTGCTCTCTGCAGAACAAACAAAACACTCGTTACTGTCTTTTACAAGCGTTTCGAAGAGGAATTGTGTGGGTTGTTGTCAAGGGGCTTTGAATTTCACGTCTATTTCGTGGGGGATTAACGTGCGTTTGGAAACGTAGCTTTCAGCGAACTCTAGTAAGTAGCAAGTAACCCGGTGAAGTGCGTCACAAACGAGCTCCACTTCAACTTCCTATTTCTTCCTTACAGCAAAACAGACATGTTTGGGATAAAACTTTATAACGTGCGAAGCGATCGTGTGAAAGAGCTTACAGAGTTGTACTTCGAGCTCGCGCTGTAGCGGAATGTACACGCATTCATCTTTCTTTGTTTCCAACTAGTCTAGAGAGGTTTATTATGTCTGGCGTTTTAAAATGAAAACGCATCCCTGTAGAGTTCTCTCTGTAAACCAAGTAAACATTGCCTGTCACGCCGGCTTGGACAAACATCGAGGCAGCAAGAACGACAAAACAGCGACAAATGTATAAAATACAAAACAAACATAAGTCAAAATAGAACAAAGTCCATGTCATGCTGTTGTTTTGTCACTTACCGCTATATTTGTTGTCAAATTGTCAGTCACTACTTTATCTTTACTGTGCTCATAGACGCGCGAGTTCTACACACGCGCGCGTCTATATTGCGAGTTTTTTCCTTCGGTTTTCTTTATTGATTGCTTTGATGTCATTTGTTAGCGAACTGCAAAGTCAGCAATTTACTGACAGTAGGCTAAATGAATGCTGTACTGTACGAGGGAGTTTGACGTAACTAGATTGCGATGCCTTTATTCTTTATTTAGTTTCACTTGTCAGCGATCTATAATGTTCAGTATTACTGTCAGTAGGCTACGATCGAGCGTGGAGTGTTTTCGCGATTTATTTTCACCGAAATAGAGCGGCGGGAAAACAATATCGTGCGCACCAAAACAAAAGTTTCCTATTAATAGGAGCGCGTCGACGCCTCCAAGTGTTCAGGCAAGCAGACAATAGCGCAAACTTATCAAATCTAAACAGACCGCTGAGACGATCGTAAAAGAAACACGATCGTAAATAAAAACACGCATCGCACAGCACATTCCAAATTACCATATTTTCCTGCCAGGAACATTTCGAGTCTTAGTTCGAAAGTAAAACATAGCGTTTACTTTAGTAGGTCTAGAGCGTTAACTAGCCTACAACCGCGGGTTTTTATCGTATTTACGCGATTTCGAGTGGATAACGGCAATGAAAACAAAGCAAACAGGTGCCTATCGTTATCCATTGCAAAACACAGTTGAATTATTCAGTCTGGTTAAATGTCAACACGGAATGGCCACTGAGGGGAGTGGACTCGTACAGGCTACTACATCTCAACTTCTGTTGTCTTTGCGACATTGTTAAGCTGGACACACTAGCGACCAGACAGCGCGCATCTGAAGTTTCGTTTTTTTTGGTTCGCCGCCGCGCGCAACTTACGTTTTATGCGTTATGCTTCGCCAGAATAAAACTTCATCGCGGATAATAAAGCAATGCGAAGTTGATAAATAAACAAGCAATGCGAAGTTGATAAATAAACAAAGCAATACCCCAATTTCACCCATTTTGTGAGGTTTTAAATCACGGCGATCAAATGTTCAGACGCGTTGCCAAAGCGTCCTTTTGAAAGACGATCTTACTGTTGAATTATGCAGAAAAAGCGCAATAAAGTTGCCGTAAAGCCGGCTTTCAGAACGATACCCCAGTATGAACTCACCTGGACGTGTCCGACATATCCGCGTAGGCATAAACGCGTTAGCGCATTGTGTTAACGAAGACGACAACAAAACGAATGGTCAATTTACAAATATCCAGAGATTAAAAAAAAAAAGTTATTAAAGAAAAAAAAAAGAAGTACAAATCCAATCTCAGACAATCGATGCCTCTAAAACTCGATGATTTTGCTTCCTTTGGAGCAGTTGTCATATAAGATCCTGTTTGTGAAATGTCCACAGGATTGTTTTGGAGTGTGTCTTTTGTCTCGGTCGGTTTTAAGTGCACTTCCTCGCCAAGGCTCAGTCTCGTGCGTCTGCTGCAGGCTGCAAGTTGTTCTGAACTCTATTTACTGAAGAGAACACGCAGTAGGCTAGAAGCAGAGTGAAGCCACGCCCACTGGGGGATGGGCTTGTGATGATCAAGCCCACATATTCTTCACAATCCACACCATCAAGCTCCAAATGTACACAAACACTTTAGATTAAACTAGAACAAAAGCACTATAGTTCTTCTTTTGCATGGGCTAATAGTCTCACCTGTGGTATATTTCAAGTTCAATCTGATTGAATAATGTTTGATCACAAGTGTCATGCAAAAGCATTACTTCTTCTTTTGCATGGGCTAGACTCCTCTGTGGTGTATTTCAGTCTGGTTGAATAATGTTTGATCACAAGCGTCAGAAGTCACAATGCTAAGGGTAATTGCATAAAAACAATGTAATGTTGCACGGAATACAAGCTAAATTGCGATGCATTTCATCCTGTTATTAATTAAATGATGGTTCACTGTTTGTGACAATATCACAACATGCACAATTTACATAGAACAAATAGGAAAACACCACGTGTTCCATTACATTGTCACCGAAAACCTGGACAAATCAGGGAATGCAACACTTTATTTGCAAAACATTAAGTAATCTCCATGTTGCTGTAAACAAGCGGATGTTTTTGTGCATTAACAGACCTGAATAAGATCTAAACTAAATGTACAACTGTAGCATGAAATGTACATCCCTTTAAAGACCCTGACTGAGCAGCTTATACCGAAACTTGAACCTTTTTATGACTCAAATGGTCAATAAAGGTAAAATTGTGGCATTAAAAAACATAGCAGCAGTAATACATCATTGTCTTTCTAACATTTAATGTGTACAACATTGTAGTGTGGTATACTGCTACTCAATAATATGTGTACAAATATTCAATAACTGTGCCATGTGATGACTAATTACATTCAGGCTCTTCATAAGAAAGCGTGTAAACTGCCTTTTGGCACGGCTCACCTGTAAAACTAAACCAACGTAGTTTATTATGCTGTTAGAGCTCAGATTAAGACTTCTCTAAAAGTGCAAGATGTTCGGCATTTGGATCGTTTTGACTCTGGTGTTTATCCCTACTTCCTATTTGAAATCGATTAGGCTGAAATCACTGAAGCTGTAAAGACAACTCATAACTAATTCCCTTTTCCATTTAAACACATTATTACAGTAATAGGACAAGAAAAAGTAGTGTCGTTGAGAAGAAAGTTATTCCATTCTTTTTTTGGTGAAAACATGATGCTTAATCACAAAACTTCCTGTGCAACTCCAATTAGTCGTTTCCTCTCTCACCCAAACATGCAAAACTGTTCCAAACCGACCAGGCCAGCTATCTGAAATCACTCAGTCGTCTTCCATATCCTCATAAAGTCACACGCTCAGAGCTTAGACAGACACTGTGGCTGTGAGTAGAAGGCCCATTCGGCCCTGGGGTTCGGGACCCCAGCGATAGGAGCCTGGATGCAGCAGGGCGGGATGTTGAAGTCATCGACCACCTTCAGCGCATCGTCCTTCACTGATTTGCACAGCTCCAAAAGCTTCAAAACAAGCAGACCACAATCACATGAGGTTAATGCAGCCATTACACAACAATAGCATTAGACAAATATGTGCTCTGACCAATACCATTGGTGCTTTCCCAATAATTCACAATAAATTGCACAATTTTTCATTCATGTCCGTAACACAATCGGTGAGTGACATGTTGCAAAACTACTTTGGGTTGGGGATTTGAACAACCCCTTTAACTCGAAGTATGATCAATAGGAAGCTAATGACACTTGACACTACAGTTCAGAAGGTACCAGCAGAACATTGACTTGACACTGCAACTTATCACGGAACATTCCAGCGCCCTCTGGTGGATATTAATAAAACACACTCTTTTTTTTTTACTTCCATTTCTACACAAAGTACATCAGATGTGCTTTGTGTGTGGTGAAAAGTCATTCATGTGTGAGCCGAACACATTCAGACTGTCATGTCAGGGTCAAGAGATGTCACCCCAATGTGATGATACTGCAGAACCACAGCATTCTGGGTCAGATGACATACTGACAGTACAAACCCACATATTGCTGTATTTACTGTAATATTGAGCCTTAGATTTGTGTGTTCCCATATAGACTTATATGGAATAATTCTTCATATCATACTGTATATTGAGGAGAGGTGTGCTAGTGGTTTTCAAAAGAATTACACGATTAAAATTTGGGATTGGCAATAATTAAGGCTGAATTTATTTGATCAAAAATGCAGTAAAATTGTGAAATATTATTACACTTTAAATTAACTGTTTTCCATGTGAATATATTTGATGATATAATTTATTCCTGTGATCAAAGCTGAATTTTCTGCATCATTACTCCAGTCTTCAGCGTCACATGATCCTTGCGGCAAGTTTTAAATAGCGTGCTAAATACAGAAAAAAACTTCCTTTAAAAAACTTCCCTTAAAGATAAATAAACATATGCACATTTCAACCAATATTGTTTATGTGTGATGAACAATAATGTTGACTCTAAAAAATGCTTGGTTGTTTCAACCCAAATTTCGATCAAATATGGACAAACCCAAATGTTGGGTTAAAAATGCAATTAATAAAATTACTCTTGAAAGTTGGGTTAAAATTTGAAATGAGATTTTTAACCCAATATTTGGGTTTGTCCATATTTGACCCAAATTTAGGTTCAAACAACCCAGCATTGTTTAGAGTGTATGTTATGTAGATATTCATATATCTTTAAAAGAAATAAAATTGGATCAATCACTCTAGTCGGAGTACAAGAAGGCTTTAATTGCTATCACTGTGTCCTTGATGAGGTGTTACACTGCACAGACATCCAGCGTGAGTCACAGAACCTGCTGTTTTCTCCCACATCGCCTGACAAAGAGTTAATTTATCGTCCTGACACTTTGGCTCCGGCTCAAGTGCTCCAGAGCTCAGATGAAAGACCAATGATCACAGCCTGTCAAAGCTCTGCTTGTGGATTTTGACTTTTATAACCCTGTACTATGAAACCCCTTCATTGTTCTGTTTGAGAAACACTCGCTTATCTGTGCCACATTAACGGTTGAAATATGTTTGGACACGTCTTGCTCAATAGCCGTCTGTCCAATGAGGAGTATGAAACATGTTTGACCTCTCTCTTTCTCTTTCTGTCTCTCTTTCCAGCTCAGATGAAAGGAAAGTATCTCTATGTAGAGGTTTTAACGGAAAGATAAGGGAAGTGTGTAAACGGAGAGAGAGTTGGCATGAAGAGATCCACTGTACACTGAAAATTTGAACAGTTCAGTTTACTTAAAAAAAAGTTTGGAAACCGATTGCCTTATTTTATTATTAGTTAAGTTAATGATCAGTTAAAAGTAAAGAAAGCAAACTCTTTCCAAGTAAATTAAGTGATAAATATCAAGTTAGTCAGTCTAATGTAAAGTTCTAGTTTACACTACTCACAACATACTCAATAATATTTATTAATACTACATAAGATTTAATAGTAAGATCACTTGAGTAATTCCATTTAAAGGAGTAGTTCACTTTTGAAAAACTTTTGCTGATAATTTACATGTCATCCAAGATGTCCATGTCTTTCTTTCTTCAGTCGAAAAGAAATTAAGGTTTTTGATGAAAACATTCCAGGATTTTTCTCCATATAATGGACTTCAATGGGGTCCAAACGGTTCAAGGTCCAAATGAGAGTTTCAGTGCAGCTTCAAAGGGCTTTAAACGACACCAGATGATGAATAAGGGTCTTATCTATTTCAAAAATGAATATAAAATGTTTTATAAGCACAAATGCTCGCCTTGCTCTGTTCTGTGATAAGCGTTCATGACTCTCCTGTTCGAACTCGTTCATCAAAATGAACAAATCTTTTTTCGAGTCTTGAAAAAAAAAATCGTTCATTTTGATGAACGAATGATGTCCAAGTGATCTGAGGGCGATGATGCTTCGGTCTGCGCAAGCCCTCAGATGTGGCTGTGGTTACAAGAGGTAAAAACGATATAAATAATGTTCGTTTTCTCAAACAAACCGCTCGTTTTGTGTCTTAGGCCATCAATGTGTACTTACATTTACGAGTCATTAAATCGTGTTTAATTTGGACTTCTCTGTGCATGCTCTTTTAGGTGGTGACCATAGACCTCCATTATATGACTGACAGACAAGAACGGTTTGACCTAAATATATCAAAATTGAAAATACTGCGGAAACAAAGACTCTTGGCATCTTGGATGCCCTTTGAGGTAAGATAAAACATACCAAAAATTAATTTAAAAGTGAACTATACCTTTAATGTTTAACAGATATTCTTCCAGTGTAGGGAGACTAAATGAATTGGTTATTCATAAACTTTGTAAAATGTAGAGAAGTTGGCTTCTCAGCACAGTAGGACGAGCAAATAATATATTTATACTTTTTTTTATATTATCGATTTTTGTAGTGGGATACATTACCGTTCAAACATTTAGGGTCAGTAAGGTTTCTAAATGCTTTTGTAAGGGATCTCTTAGGTTCACAAATGTCACAATATTAACTTTTCTTTTGTAATGTATTTTAAACTGTAATTTATTCGTGTGATCAAAGCTGAATTTTCAGCATCATTACTCCAGTCTTCAGTGTCACATGATCCTTCAGAAATCACTCTAATATGATGCTCAAGAAATATTTCTGATTTTTATGAGTTGAAAAAAATTAATATTTTTGTGGGAAACATTTTTTTTCAGGAAAAGTTCAACAAAGAACAGCATTTATTTGACAAATCAAAACATTTTAAATATCTTTATGATTAATTTAATGCTTCCTTGCAGACTAAAATGATTAATTTCTCCATATAAAAAAATCTTACTGACCCCAGGCCTAAACCTTTAAAATGTAGTGTGTGTGTGTGTTAAACAAAACATATTATTTCATCATCTCAGGAGAAAAAAAATTACGAGGTTCAAATCTCTAAACCTTGCAAATAAATAGTTCGACACACATATGAAGCGTAAAAGACGCCAACAAATGTTTTTATGAGCGTAAAACCTGATTAAACCTTTTCCTGATCTCCAACGAGCTTATAAAACGTAAACTTTTTTATTTATTTTTTAAATGACCGATGGTTTCGCTAGATAAGACCCTTATTCATCGTCTGGTGTCGTTTAAAGCCCTTTGAAGCTGCACTGAAACTCTCATTTGGACCTTGAACAGTTTGGACCCCATTGAAGTCCATTATATGGAGAAAATCCTGGAATGTTTTCATCAAAAACCTTAATTTCTTTTCGACTGAAGAAAGAACGACATGGACATCTTGGATGACATGGGGTGAGTAAATTATCAGCAAAAGTGGTTTTTTTTATTTTTTATTTTTTTTTTTTAAGTGAACTACTCCTTTAATAAAGCATAGCTTTATGAAAGAACATCTTCTAAGCAATGACACGTACTAACTGATTAATATGGTCTTTACTTACTTTTTGCATGTCCACAAAAATCCCCTCCAAACAGTTATTCATCACTCATAACGCATTACATAAAGCTCACAATTAAAATTGAAACACAACCTTCAACACTAACCCTCTGTGTTGGGGTGAATGAGTGTGTGTGTGTGTTTGTCTGTGTTTAGTGAAGCATGCAAGTCTGGCTCTAATGTTGACCCGTGTAATGATAGGAGAGTGTGTACAATAGGAGTCATTCTAAAGAGCTGGAGCCACACACAGAGAAATCACACGTACATGTGAGGATCTCATGCACTGATGCTGTCCTCACACACTCAGACCTCACACACACAGACTTACTCAACAAACATGCTCACGGACATTTCTTCTGACTCACTCACAACCACACACACTCACTAATAGTGTCAAGTCAAGCACTATTACTGCTGCTCATTCGTAGGTTAGTGACCTGAACGAACCCGTAACCTGAGTATTACACTTCAGTATTACACTAAGTATTTTCTGGACATGTATCACACCTCAGATCATCCGCTCTCACAGAGATGGACTGTAAATTTGAAAAAAAAAAAAAAGATTCAACTTTGATAATAAGCAATGTCTGTAAAAAGCAATATTTTCTCTTAATATCGTGACAGATACATGTCAACAGTCTTTCATGCACTCTCTTTTATGAAATGAAAACTAGTTTAGGGTCCAATTCTCACTATTAACTAGTTGCTTATTAGCATGATATTACTAGGATATTGGCTGTTTATTAGTAGAGGAACAATACCCTCATGATTCGATACTGAACTCTCGATACGATATTATTGTGATACTCCAAGACATATGATAAAAGGTTAACAAAAAATGTAATGTTGATTGAAATGCTAACATTGTGGGTTGGACTTGGTGCTGGAAACCCAAGGACAGCGGTGACACCAGAATAACTATATTCATGATTCTGAAGCTGAAAATACAGAATTATTTTAGACGAATATGCTTGCACTCGGTCACTGACTAGATATATTTTAAAATAATGTCGGCCACTTTTTACTGGTAAAATAAGACATTTGGCATTATCAGGACCCACAAATATTCCCCCATTGCATTATTATACATTATAATCAACATTATATAGTAGTTTAATGTAGTACTACTGACACTAAAACTCTGAAAAAATTAAAAAATGTTCTCACACAGCAATTTTTATTTTGGGGGAACTATCCAAGATACGTATTGTTGCATTTTTGTAATATATTATTACACCCCTATTTATTAGTACTTATAAAGCACATATTAATGCCTTATTCTGCAAGACCATATACTACATTGATCCAACCCAATACCTACACTTAACAACAACTTTACTTACTGTTAATAAGCAGTAATTAGGAGTTTATTAACCCTCAGGGCTTCTTCGTAAATAGCTTCCTCCCGGTCAAAAACGGACGAAGCCTTAAAATTTTACTTTACTTCTTCCCAGGATAACCCTTCAAATATATTTTTGTTCTATAATATTTTATGATTATTATTGAGAATTTTTAGAGTTTTTTTATGATACTTTGCATTAATTATATATTTTTTATGAGCTATTTTTTCCATTAGAATTAATATACATATTTTTATTTTATATTGTTTTTTATTTTTTTTCAATAAATACAACATTTCACATCAAAATAGAGTGTCAGCTAATAAAAAAAAAATAATTCAAGTAGAAGAGCGCCACCTAGTGGCTTTAAAAAATAGTTACATGTGTGCAATGTCCTGTACAGCCTGTAGGCTGCCTATAGCTTCCTATTCAAATACATAGAAAGGCTTTTTGATTCTTTTTGTTGGTTTAGACATGATTTCTCATGTCTGTGTGCATGTGTGTGTGTGTGAGTGCGCATTTGAGCAAGATTTTTTTCTCATTTATTGATTTTATTTTTCATATTCTACAAATTTGCTGGTGCAGTCTTGCCAGTTTATCTGTGTATGTGTGTGTGTGCGTGTGTGTGTGTGTGTGTGTGTGGGGGGGGGGGGGGGTGGTCTTATTTGCACTCTTGATGTTCTAGAGTGTCACCCCTTCATTGCTGTACACTTTTTTTCTGCACAGTTGCTGATCTGTAGCTTGTACCACCAAAAGTTTCTCTGAGTTTTCCTATTTTTTCGTATTTCCCATTCATTTCCTATGTCGGTCATTTTTGACCGGGAGGAAGCTAAGTGTGACTTTTTTTTTTACGACCCTTTAACAAATCAGAATCATCTCCTTGATTTTTTTGTGTGTTCATATAGGTAATACAACAAAAGTCACCAAGTTTCAGCCCGATCCGATCAAGCAAAAAAATTAAACATTTAAAAACGTAACAGTTTTCGGTCATTTTTGACCGAAGAAGCCCAGAGGGTTAAAGGCAAATTAATATCGGACCAAGACAAGTTTATTTATAGCACATTGCACATTTCATACTATGGCAATTCAAAGTGCTTTACATTGAAATAATCACAAAATAAAAGCAAGGAAAATTCAAAGTTATTCAAAAGCTTTACATACAACATATAGACACAAAATAAAAGCAGGAATTAAAGGAGATAAATGATACAGTTATAAAATGAATTAGAGTAAAACGAATTAAATTAGTAAAAAAGATAATGCATAGAATAAACTCTGAGATTTCACTATTCTTCTGTTCTAATAGTTAATAGTGAGAATTGGACTCTAATCTAAAGTGTGACTCACATTTCATGAGGAATAAACTTGCGTAAAAGTTGTTCAGTATTTTAGCGGAAAAGTCTCACTGATTTACGCCGCTGTTACAAAGTTTGGGGTCAGGCAGATTTTTAAAAAGAAATCAATTCTTCAGCTAGAGGCATTCAATTGATCAAAAGTGACATTACGTTTCAAAAGATTTCTGTTTCAAATAAAAGCTGTTCTTTTGAACTTTCTATTCATCATAGAATCATGGTTCCAACAAAAACATGAAGCAGCACAACTGTTTTCAACATTGATCATAATCAGAAATGTTTCATGAGCATTAAATCATCATATTAGAATGATTTCTGAAGGATCATGTGACACTGAAGACTGGAGTAATGATGCGGAAAATACAGCTTTTATCTCATTCCCTTTTACAATATATTCACATTTTAAATTGCAATAATATTTCACAATATTACTCTTTTTACTGCATTTTGTGTTAAATAAATGCAGCCTTGATGAGCAGAAGAGATTATTTCTTTCTGTTTTTTAAATCTAATGGTAGTGTATAATGATTAAACTAATAATTTCAAGTAAATTAACCCTTAAGGCGCCAGAGTTTTTTCCTAAAACTTTCGATTTTGACATCTTAATTTCAAAAAGCTATATCTTAAAAGTGAAAAAAGATAGATACTTTCTGCAAATTAGAGAAATATTAAGGATGACCCAAAGTTTACGTAGGGATTAAATTTTCTCATCTAATTTGCATATTATAAAATAAATAAAATAAAAGATAAATTATCTTTTTATCATTCAAGTACCACCTCATGTATGCTACTTTCTTTTATAGAAGGATAATGTAATGAACAAGGAAATCCCCCTGAAACAACATATTCTTCAAACGTATTGAAATGAACTGCGTCGAAACAAACCCACAACATATTGAAAACGTAATGAAAGGGATTTGACACTCAGTACTGTATCTCGCACTCAGAGATGTAGCCATTGACACTCAGATCAATAACAAAACGTAATGTCAATCAAAGCTCACTGAGCCTGCATGGCCTTATTTGCATGGCTTATTCCACAGCATGGAAAAAAGAAACGATAGGCAAAGATGCTCAATCATATCTGTCCAAAACATGTTTTCATCTCGTCTGAGGATAGATCCTTTCTTCAGCAACTCAAAACTAAAACTAAAAGCAATACAAATCTAGTGACACCCAACATAAACATGATGTTAGTGAAGACATAACGCAGTTCTCAATTACGAGTCAATAATAACAGACACAAATAAGCTATGATAGCAGTTTATTTGGCATATTGAAACTTTTGGTAACACTTTACACTAAGGTCTCATTTGTGAACATTAGTTAATGCATTAGTAAACAAGAACTACTGTATGTGCGATATATTGGTAACACTTTGCAATAAGGTTCATTAGTTAACATTAGTAAATGCATTAACTAACATGAACTAACGATGAGCAATGCATTAGTTACAGTGTTTATTAATCTTTGTTAATGTTAGTTAATACAAATACAGCTGTTTAATAAATGCTGAAGAAGTATTGTTCACATATTGTACATGTTAACTAATGTAGTTAACTAATGAACCTTATTGTAAAGTGTTACCGATATATTTTTACAGCTTAAAATATACTGTACATTTTTACTGTATAACCTCTGTTAATGTTCGCTTATACAAATACAATTGTTCATTGACACAACATTTGATTTGTGTAAAAATGTAAATGTAGAAACTAACATTAACTAAGATTCAGTGTTGTAGTCGAGACCACCTCACTCGAGTCCGAGTCGAGAGCGAGACCAGAGAGAGTCGAGTCCGAGTCAAGACCGAGTCCATAGAGAGTCGAGTCCGAGTCGAGACCGAGACCAGTGAGGGTTGATTACCTAATTTACTTTTATTTACTTAGAGAAATCCTTTATTTTTACTGAATTTACTTAGAGTTTAAAAAATATGATCAGTTTAGGGTAAAACGGCCACATAGTAGGTGGTGTTAAAAGTAATTTTATTACAATTTGTCATGCGCAGTTGCGCACTAGAAAATCACCAATCACTGGGCGTGTCAATCAATTTAAAGAAATATTTTATTCACATACATTAATAATCATGAAAAATATTTTTAATTGAACTCGAGTGGACTCGGGAATAAGTCCGAGTCCAAAAAAAATAAAAAATGTTCGAGTACGAGTCAATTCCGAGTCCAAATGCACACTAGTCCATGACAAGACCAAGACCATTAAAATATGGTCTCGAGACCGAGTCTCGAGTACTACAACACTGCTAAGATTACTAAATGCTGTAGAAGTATTGTTCATTGTTAGTAACTGTAAAAAATATTATTGGTTTAACTTAAGTTGATTGAAATGGAAAAAGTGAATTAAGACAATGAAGGAGATTGATTTAATTATCACAAACTCAAAATAATAAGTTATCTGAACTAACTAAATTAAGTTAATTTGACAAAAGAAAAAAAATTGTGATTGCAAATCTTTTTACAGTGCAATGTAGTTAACTTTTGAAACCCTAATGAAAAGGGTTACCATATTTTTTTGAGCACAACGGGAGATTACCGGGGCCTTACGCAAAGTCTAAATTGGCTCTCCATTTAATCTCAATGCTGTCTAGGAGGAGCAATTCATTCGTCCTTAAGAAAACCAGCAAACAGCAGCTAATTATAAACAAGCAATCGGGTTATTTTCGTCACGTTATGCAGCCTGTCACATGATAAATGATCTTCAATAAGCCATTGAAAACATGTAACAATAGTTGATATGAGCACGCTGAAAGGAAGCGTAAGCACATGCCTTCAGTCACGTGTGGCGCTCTGGGAGAACAGAGGGGGTTGTTTGCGCAGAGAGAGCGGCTGTGTTGGGTTTGTAAACATGCAGTAAAGCACCTGCTGACCGCATACTGACAGACCGGTGTCAACCCTCTCAGGGACAACCCCGATGAGGGCGCCTGGGTGTTTAATCACAGCTAATTGTGAACAACTGGCCACTTTATGTGTGTGTTTGAGGCGGGCGCTCGATCAATACCCCCTTTGCTAATGTTCACATTCTGCCATTCTCCGTAAACACTGGCTGATGAGCACAGGTTTAATGAGAAAGGCTCAGAAAGGCTTTGTCAGTCCCTCCAGGATTTCACGATTTTTTTTGTGATTTTTGCGATCAAAATGACTGATTTTGTGGTGGTAATTTCCAAAAAATTGTGAAAAAATTTGCGATTTATATTTAACATTTACCATAATAGTATTCAGTCCTTTCAGAAAAACGCGGAGTTTTTTTTTTGTGATTGTTGCGGGCAAAAATTGATTGATTATGCGGCCAGTTTTCTTTAAAAATGCGATTTAATATGTGGGATATTTATGCAATTTTATGCGATGAAATTGCTGGAATTTGCAAAAATTGAGGGAACTTGCAAAAATTGAGGGAACTTGCAAAAATTGCGGTTTGACGAAAAAGAGAAAAAAAGTGATTCCCCCAACATCCTGTTAATATAAGAGTCATTTCTTATTACTTCCTTTGATAAACAAGCATACTATATCATAGAAAGTGCTGGGAGTATTTAATTTCTCATCTTGTTTTATTTCAGACTGTAACGAGTGTAAATAAGGTGTGGCCCCTTTAAGAGCTGCGCGCTCCCTGTTGAACTCTCTGCAGTGTTATATGTGCGCATCGAACGGGTATGATGTGTGCGGGTAATTTTTATGCTACTACTTTTATCTTATGTTGTTTATTAAGTAACGATGTGACGGTAGAACGTGTGACAGACAGTTATACGAGTTCGATTTGTGAGATGTCAATCGCCTCCGTGAGTCTGTCTGGCGTCGCGTAATTGCGTCACTTCATAACGTTCCCATGGAAACAGGGGGAAATGGCTGCTCTTATGCGAAGCAACGCAACATTTTTCAACTTTCTGCTAAGATACATGTGTCTTTTTTTTTTGCAACGAAAATGCGAGGATTATGAAATTATGCAAACCCCGCATATTTTGCACGGAAATCGGCAATTTATGCGGCGAAAATGCGGCGTATTTGAAAAAAATGTGGCCCCCGCATAAATATGCGGACTTTGGCTGATTTTGCATTGAATTCAGCGATCGCATAATCGCGTTTTTCTGAAGGGACTGCTTTGTGCCTCTTGAACTGCCTACAGTCAGATTGAGACTCTCCTGATGGGCGGTTTTCAACACAAATGTTTCTTGAGCAGCAAATCAGCATATTAGAATGATGTCTGGAGTAGCATGTGACACTGAAGACTGAAAAGTGCATGCTGATACACTCCTGATGTGACTAAATGTGTTATTACCTGGCTGCGGATCTGTCGGCTGGTGCCTGCGGTCAGGTAGTTGTGCTCAAGATACCACGCTCTCTCCTGGTACACCAGACTAGTGCCGTGAAGAAGGCAGAACTGGAAGAGAAACAGGAAAATACGTAAAAAGACATAACTTAACATTACATCTTGAATCTGCATATAAGCGATGCATTATTGGGTGACTCTTTACTTGAAGCTCTTATGTATAATGCATTGTAAAAGTATTCAAAATGCATGTTATAAATGTTGTTTATAAAAAAGTGTAAGTTAAAATGCATTACAATATTTGCTAGGGGTGTAACGGTACACGAAAATCACGGTTCGGTGCGTACCTCGGTTTTAAAGTCACGGTTCGGTACGTTTTCGATACAGCAAAAAGAAAGAAACGAATTTGTTCAAAGAAAAAAAATATTTTTAAATAAGTGAGTTTTCCTACAGTAGATCTTGAAACTTTCAGGTTTATAAATCGGGGTCATCTTTGAAGGATGAACAAATAACGTTTTGGTCATCACATTAAAAATAACATTTAAATATATATTTATTTATATAATGTTTGAATTTTGAAGTGCTGGAAAAAGATGTGTGAAGTACTTGAAAGCATTTCACCATTACAGCCAAACTGGTTCCAGTTAGTGTTACTATATTAAATCCATGGTGAATGTTGCTGATCTGTGGACGTAAAGTATTACACTAGTTAAATCACGGCACAATGTTTCTCCTGGTTTGATCAGCGCTGTTTGATCTAATAGAGATCTACGGTTAATAACGGAGAAATGTGAATGCATCTCACTAGATCTCGCAGTGTTATTACCTCAGTGGCGAATTCAAATGTTTTCTTTACCGGATCTCTTAGCGTGTTTTTTTTTGTATTGTGTTTAATGTTGTTGTTGTTTCTTTTTCTCTGTCCAGCGCTTTGATCAACTCATGGTTGTTGTAAAGCGCTATATAAATAAAAAATTGATTGATTGATGATTAAACAGTTTTGCTTGATCGAGATCGGCTCGCGCTGCACAGATGTTGCTGGTCCGAACTGATAAACGATCCGTGAAGCACATAACGAGTAGTTTCGTTCTGCTTTCATTACGCTTGCCATTTGATGTTGCGCAACGTTGTGTTGGCCGCGTCAGCACGAATTTTGCCGGCAGGAAAAACGGTCCAAGCAATCGTTCGGTTTGTATGCGTACCGAACCGGAAGCCTCGAACCGAAACGGTTCAATACAAATACATGTACCGTTACACCCCTAATATTTGCAGATTTCTTGTTACATCTGAAACTGGTTGTTTGTCATGTGTTAAAGGTGCTATATGTATTTTTTAGCGGCCTCTATCGGTGCTGTTTCAGATTGCAACCAATGGACAGAACGTGTAACAACAACCACAGGCTATAGTGGCATTGGCCACAATTTTCTTAGCAATGTTAAAACGCACATCAACCAATCACTTGTTTAGCGCTCATGTAAACACTACATTCAGATTCACCGATCGGAATGAATTCAGTTAGATTGAAACAAAAGCTGTGCATGTAAACAATGAATGGCGACTGCAGAAAACAAAAGCTGAATCCCCAGACTGATCTCATGAAGTAGCGTGTGTATGCCACGCCAATTCGTATATCCATTTTTGGCGTGCTATCAAGATGCATAATCGCCTTTCAGCGTGTTTATGAACACCGTTGACTTAACGTTATATAAATATATGACTTACCTCAACCCCGTCCCTAAACCTAACCGTCACTGGGGTTAATGGCATTTATGACTGTTCCCTTACCATCCAAGGTAAAAAAAAGATATGACTTACCTCAATCCCATCCCTAAACTTAACCGTCACTGGGGTTAATGGCATTTATGACTGGAGATTTGACTGCGTGTACAGACACGTGGAATGACGCAGACGTTAATGGCGTAGACATGCACGCGGATAGCTCAAAATGCGTAGAAATAACACGCCACCTGACTCGAAAGGGGCGTGTATGTTTATGCAAAAGTCATGATGTCCGGGATTCCAACATGACATCGAAGGTCGGACAAACCCCTACGACTCAGCTTTCTCCACAGAACAAGAACCTGCTAGCTTAGCTTCCAAAAAAAGATGGCCGACACTATGGGCCCTATCTTGCACCCGGCGCAAATGACTTTATACACAAACGCATGTATCATTCCTATTTTGCACGCGCGCAAAGCGGGATTTTTCCCTCCACAGGCGCACGTCGGTAAACTAGGGAATGAACTTGCGCTCCCTGGGCGGATCAGCGCAAAAAGGAGGCGTGTTTCGGCGCAAACATTCCCTGGTGCTATTTTACACTTCCAGAAAACAATTGCGCCACTGACCAGAAAAAAAATGGTCTAAACTCAGTGGCGCGTTTAAGCACGCATGCTTGCCCATAATGTAGCGGGTGCACAACGCGCATACACTGATTCTCTCATCAACACAGATGCAGCAGTTTTTATTTTTGCAAATCATACATTATAACAAAAATATTAACACATGAGGGAAATCATTGTGGTTTACATGAAGATGAAAAAAACGAACTACCCATTTTTTAAGGCTAATTGTAGTACTGGATCAGACCTGTTTGCCCAATAGTGGCAAGAAACATACGTATAGGCTATAATGTTTAACCGACGCTGATGTGCGAGAGTTTCTCCCATCCCCATACAACGTCACCTCTCTGTCTTTCACTGTCCTGACAAGAACGTCGGTCTCATCGGCTGTGAACGCGCATGGTAAACCCGCCGTTATATTAACAATCCGTCATGCAACATGCGCACCTGATCTTAAAGGATATGAAGAGTGCCATTTGAAATTTTCTTCTAGAATGATCATTTTTATCAAGCTTGTATATTTAAGTTCAGTGATTTCACTGAAATGGCAATGATAATTACCAATTAATTGTTATTTAAGTGAAATTACTGAACTTAAATATACAAGTTTGATAAAAATCATCATTCAAGAAGAAAATTTTAAATGGCATTTAGAGGCTTTTGCATCTGAACTCTTCATATGTTGGATGACGCTCGGATTGGTTTATTTCCCATTACGCACAAAACACACCTATGAATAATGAAGCTACTTCAGACCAACCTCTTTTAGATTTGCGCCAGGCGCAAGAGGCATTTATCCCAGTAACAGCGCCGGGACCCGCCCACAAAGTTACTTGCGCCATGCGCTTTGACACTTAGGACTAAAATAGGGCCCTATGTGTTCATTCTGTGAGTGAGATCGGGTTGAGAACATGCGGGACAGACCCGACTACTGACTTTAGTCTTTAGCCTCTGGAATAAAAAATCCTCCGATGAGCCAAAATGATTATTTTTGCATCATCAGAGGATTTTTTCCAGGCAAAAAATACATAAATCTCTCGTCTCAGGGGGATATGAGGGTGGAAAGCATGGTAATTCGAACATACTACAGGTTTTCTACTAATACAAAGCTGAATCCTGAAGTAAAGGCATAGTTAGGGACACATACTGAGACATAGGTAAAAATAGTAAGAGTACTATGTGGTTCCGAATTCAGCATGTGTAAACTAACCAATCTTACGCTCTTATCATTATTGTATGCAAAATGCATCAGACAGTCCATGAATGCTCTGTAGGCGTGCCGGCATCTGAGAGCATTCAGAATTAGCACAATGCAAGGTCGAAAAATGTGAGTGGAAAGATACTTGCTGACCCCTTATGTTATTTTCCATAACTAAAGGACCCTATACGAGCTGTAGGCCCCTTCACATGCGAGCAGCTTGAGTGAGTACAGGATGTCATACAGAAGATGAAGGGGATGGAAAAACAGTAGCGGTGTGAGCTAATATCTCTTCTCCACAGAGGTGAGGTAGCAACCAAACCACCCAGCTACATCAAAGAGCTGGACAGGAAAAAACAGAGCATGCAAAGCACCAGTTGTAAAGCATGGACACTAAGAGGAATCATACAACCTTTGACCTCATAGCAAACAGCGGTCAGCGTGTTCACTAGAGCTTTTTTTATGCAAGGTATCATCTTGTTTTATAACGCTCATTCTGTGTAGAAACCGTAGCGCCGTACAATCTCTCTCGCTCTCGTTCTTTGTGTTCTGCTCTCTTCCTCGTATGCAAAACAAAGAATCGATGGCTTATCGCAGAGCTATTAAGTTTCTTATCAGTCCATCCGTGCTGAACAAGTGTTGGACTGAGATGGAAGTCACCTTGTTAGCGTGCCAGCTTTGGGAACTGAAACCATGCGCATCACGCACAATCATGAGAACGACTGAATAGTAATTCTTAAAAGCATAAAGACCCCAAGAAATGACGAGCGTAGTATCCTTTCCTGTTTTGAAATAAAGGAAGTTTTAGGGAAGAATTAATAGCCATGACGCTTTAGTTACGTCATAGCCATGAACTATGGTTTGCTTCTTAGTAGTCAGAAACAGTTAAACTAAAAGAATAGTACTTTTATTAGTGTATAATATATATAACCACCAACCAGCTATGAGGTGAATCATAACGTTGCAAACGTTTGAAGCGAAAATGCATTTAAAAATTGGACGTGAAGTTGTGTACTCAACAACTTTAATAACTACAATCCCATGAAGCATCGCAAATTACATAATTACGTTAAAACCGATAGAGAAATGCTGATTTAAAGTTGTTGGTCATGTATATAGAAACAGCATATTTGAGTGGGTGATCACTGATTTGTTTGTCCCGATTCTCTAGTAATTAGTGGAAATTTCTGTGCAGAATCATGGATAATGAGGTTTTTCGGAGGAATACGGTTGTTAAATATTATTTAAAATATAAGTAGTTGTTAGAAAATTCACACATGAGGTGGTAATGTGGCCACGACGCAAAGCTGGTGTGCATTCATTTCTAATGAATTAAAGGAGTAGTTCACTTAAAAAAAAAAAACTTTTGCTGATAATTTACTCACCCCCATGTCATCCAAGATGTCCACGTCTTTCTTTCTTCAGTCGAAAATAAATTAAGATTTTTGATGAAAACATTCCAGGATTTTCTCCATATAATGGACTTCAATGGGGTCCAAACGGTTTAAGGTCCAAATGAGAGTTTCAGTGCAGCTTTAAACGACACCAGATGATGAATAAGGGTCTTATCAAGCGAAACGATTGCTCATTTCAAAAATAAATTAAAAAGTTTAAGTTTTAAAAGCATAAATGCTTGCCTTGCTCTGTTCTGTGATGCGCGTTTGTGACTCTCCTGTTTGAACTCGTTCATCAAAATGAACAAATCTTTTTTCAAGTCATTTGGTTCATTCAACGAACAAAATAACGAAATGACTCGAAAAAAGATTCGAACAGGAGAATCACAAACGCGCATCACAAAACAGAGCAAGGCGAGCATTTATGCTTATAAAACTTAAACTTTATTTATTTATTTTTTAAATGACCGATCGCTTCGCTTGATAAGACCCTTATTCATCGTCTGGTGTCGTTTAAAGCCCTTTGAAGCTGCACTGAAACTCTCATTTGGACCTTGAACCTTTTGGACCCCATTGAAGTCCATTATATGGAGAAAAATCCTGGAATGTTTTCATCAAAAACCTTAATTTCTTTTCGACTGAAGAAAGAAAGACATGGATATCTTGGATGACATGGGGGTGAGTAAATCATCAGCAAAAGTTTTTTCAAAAGTGAACTACTCCTTTAAGTATACATTTCCATGGAGAAAATGAGCAGAATTTTTACACCCAGTAGTGCCTTACAGTTGCACTCTATAAACATTCAAAACTAAAACTAATTGTTGTAAATCATACAATATTCTGTAGGTAGTAAGTATTGCATTCAGAACACTCCAAAAACATTCAAATGAGTTCTTATATGAGTAATTATCAGCACGCTTTAGACAGAGGCAGAGTAAGGGCAAATGCAATCTAGAAACATGGATGTGAAATGTCAGACTGAGGTAGGATGACAGGTCCCATGACTGTGCGAATCGTAAGTTTGAAGAAACAGGTGGAAGTGAGGTTTTCCTGTTCCTCACTGGTGCGCTTTGTCTCTCGATCACAGGACTGGTGTGACAGCACACCTCATGACCTGCCAGGAACGAGGTCATTATCTGAGATTTATTCATGTTAGCTGCTCTCCAGAGGGCCTGACAGCTGCTGTCAGCAGGTCTCAGATCAGTGCGGTCGGTTCTGCTCCAGCTAATCTGACACTCATATGACTGCAGCACACATCCTGATGTGTGTTTTAGCTGTGTCATATCAGTGCCAATTAAAGCTATAGTGGTCATGCCGAATGACTGATGCAACCTTATAGTACAATGCTGAGATTAATAGTTCAACCAAAAATGACATTTCTGTCATCATTAATTCACCCTCATATATCATTGAAACACTGTGTAAGACATATGGAGAGCTGAGGATGAATGTTTACTCTGCTTTTTTTATATATAGAAAGAGAGATTTGGGGTCCTTAAAGGACAAAAAACACCATAAAAGTATATACTTTTTAAAGTATTTCTTTTTCCGAAGCCACATTATATGTTTTTGTGAGGAACACATCACATTTATTAACTGTAACTCATACAAGTTTCCAATTACTTATGGTAAAATGATTCATTTTCAGCTAAATTAATGTCAGCATGAGACTTATTTGTAACACATTTCACTTACATAATGTGACATTTTCAGGATATTCAATAAGAAAAGAGCTGTGCAGTTTTTTCCCTTTCATTGTGCACATGAAAAAAAAAGTTTCACAAGCAAAACCACCAAATGTCTTTTTTTGGTCTATGTTTTTGAAAACATATTGCTAGCAAATCTTTCTCTTTTTTTTTTTGCAAGTGCATCAAAGAACCCTTTTGCTTTGTTTTTCACTTTCATCAAACAGTTTGCTTGCATTTTTTTCTCATATATTTCCATCCAAGCATATATATATATATATATACACTTTATATATTTTGATGAGAATATTTGATCCGGAGAGCCAAAGCTGTGCCGTCTGAGAATTAAAAATAAAATTCAATATTTCAATATCAGATGAGCCCAATTGGGATATTTTAAATATTAAAAGGTAAGATCAGAAGTTTTATCAGGCCATTATTATCTATGCATATGTATGGCAAAAGGTCACGTGACCAATAAAAGATACTGTATTGGGGTTCAGGAAGTCTGAACCATTTTATATTTTGCAGAGAATAAGTATGTACTAAGAACAAACATAAAACATACATAATATTCAAAATGCTCTCAAAACAAAATCAGCAAGTCATTTCAAACTTGTAGTTATCTTTCCCTGCCATTTACAAATAATCTACATAGTTTATCATCAGGCTGATTGTGCCTAATGCTAAATGTAGATTAAAAAGAATGTCTTGTCATGAAACCTGTCAAATACTGTATGTATGATCGATAAAAATAACTAGGTTATATTTACTGCGTTCTCATTTTCTGCAGCGTGTTGGCAAAAGTATATTTTTTTTTGCTGCTCGCGTGTTTAAAATAACAGCTCTTGTAGCGCTTTACGTCTGTGGTGGGAGAGAGAAGCAACGTGCACGGAGCGGAAAGTGCTTGAATGAGGCGTTTGGCTCTAGATCAAAAATATTAGAGGATATACACTCTTAGAAGAAATGGTTCTATTTAGAACCAAAAATGGTTCCATCCCCCGCTTCATATATGGAACTCCAAAATGGTTCTATATATTTGGTAAAAGGTTCTATTGGCCAAGTATGGAACCCCAGGGTTCTATATAGAACCCATAGGAACCCTTTTTTTAACAGTGTATAGAACCTTTTAGGGGTTCCAAATACGTAAATACGTAGCGCTGATAGAACCTTTTAAGGTTCTATATAGAACAGTGTTGTAGTCGAGACCACCTCACTCGAGTCCGAGTCGAGAGCGAGACCAGAGAGAGTCGAGTCCGAGTCAAGACCGAGTCGAGTCCGAGACCAGAGACGGTCGAGTCCGAGTCGAGACCGAGACCAGTGAGGGTTGATTACCTAATTTACTTTTATTTACTTAGAGAAATCCTTTTTTTTTTTTTACTGAATTTACTTAGAGTTTAAAAAATATGATTAGTTTAGGGTAAAAAGGCCACATAGTAGGTGGTGTTAAAAGTAATTTTATTACAATTTGTCATGCGCAGTTGCGCACTAGAAAATCACCAATCACTGGGCGTGTCAATCAATTTAAAGAAATATTTTATTCACATACATTAATAATCATGAAAAATATTTTTAATTGAACTCGAGTGGACTCGGGGAATAAGTCCGAGTCCTAAAAAAAAAATGTTCGAGTACGAGTCAATTTCGAGTCCAAATGCACACGAGTCCATGACAAGACCAAGACCATTAAAATATGGTCTCGAGACCGAGACGAGTCCGAGTCTCGAGTACTACAACACTGATATAGAACCTTTTCTTCTAAGAGTGCATCGAATGATCATTACCATAAAACAGCCCTGAGTGCTAATGGTGTAACGCTGTTGTGTTGATACGCTGCTCACTTTCAAATGGTGCTACAGTTGCTGCATTTTGTCTCGTGGTCCGTTTGAAACCAAGTCGGGGTCCGGAACCGGACCGCGGACCGCTTTTTGAGGATGCCTGATCTAGGGTAATTGTTACCATGTGGTTCCTTCCTAAGCAGTCCCTCCAGGATTTCACGATTTTTTGTGTGTGATTTTTGCGATCAAAATGACTGATTTTGTGGTGGTAATTTCCAAAAATTTGTGAAAAAATTTGCGATTTATATTTAACATTTACCATAATAGTATTCAGTCCTTCCAGAAAAACACTGAGTTTTTTTTTGTGATTGTTGCGGGCAAAAATTGATTGATTACGGGGCCAGTTTTCTTTAAAAATGCGATGGAATATGTGGGATATTTATGCAATTTTATGCGATGAAATTGCTGGAATTTACAAAAATTGAGGGAACTTGCAAAAATTGCGGTTTGATGAAAAAGAGAAAAAAAGTGATTCCCCCAACATCCTGTTAATATAAGAGTCATTTCTTATTACTTCCTTTGATAAACAAGCATACTACATCATAGAAAGTGCTGGGAGTATTTAATTTCTCATCTTGTTTTATTTCAGACTGTAAGAGTGTAAATAAGGTGTGGCCCCTTTAAGAGCTGCGCTTCCTGTTGAACTGTCGAACACCCCATGTGTGCGGGTAATTTCTGTTTGATGCTACTACTTTTATGATAAAAAATAGAAAAGTAGATAAAAAATAAAAGTTTTATCTTATGTTGTTTATTAAGTAACAATGTGACAGTAGAACGTTCGACAGACAGTACGAGTTCGATTTGTGAGACGTCAATCGCCTCCGTGAGTCTGTCTGGCGTCGCGTAATTGCGTCACTTCATAACGTTCCCATGGAAACAGGGGGAAATGGCTGCTCTTATGTGAAGCAAACGCAACATTTTTCAACTTTCTGCTAAGATACATGTGTTTTTTTTTCTTTGCAACGAAAATGCGAGGATTATGAAATTATGCAAACCCCGCATATTTTGCACGGAAATCGGCAATTTATGCGGCGAAAGTGAGGCGTATTTGAAAAAATGTGGCCCCCGCATAAATATGCGGACTTTGGCTGATTTTGCATTGAATTCAGCGATCGCATAATCGCGTTTTTCTGGAGGGACTGCCTAAGGTGTTCAAGATGGTTGCTCACTGGCCCAAGTCAAAAGATGCAAAAGACTTTACGGGTGGGCTGTTTTGACAGCAAGCAACCACCCAGAACACCAAAGGACTGTGGTGATGAGTTTTGCATGGGAAGCACCACACATTTTCTTGTAAAATGTAAAAGTGTGCTATTATTCTGGTCCTTTACACTAATTTAGCCCCCTTCTAAGAAGCCTCAGAACCATGACACTGATGTAAGGGATGCAGTTTTTACCCTGCAGTCTGCATTTTCCAAACACGTGGTCAAGAGTGGAATCCTCTGAAATCTCCCTGCGACGATGAAAAGCGCAGCTTATTGTTTTTTGAGTGGGCACGAGGCTGTTGTTGTTTCTGAGAACTTTCCATTGGAACCGGCTGATGAGTCAAAAGACAAAAAGAGTGTCATGTGGCGCAGCTTCACATGTACCTTGGTGAGCAAGGCATGGTCTTCTTTGATATGGCACTCTTGAATGGCGAGAGCAAACTGCTCCAAGGTCACTGCAGGAACAAAATGAGATGTTTTCAAAAATGCAATATTATTAATAAGATGTTTTAAAAACCCCTTGAGGTTTAAGTAATTTGCTTAAAGGGTCCTGCATGTTTAAATATTAAGAGGGGTTTTGGTTTATGAGGGAGACACATTCCCACATCTCTTTTGTCCACTTTAACCACTTCTGTCCTGATTTCTTCGAGGGGACGGGAAAATGCACAGGTTTCAGATCGTTTGATCTACTGGACAAAATAAGCTCACGCAATTTACATCTGAACGCGACCGGAGACGACAGTTTCTGCTCTGACAGCCACAAGTCCTGCCGAACACTGTGAGTGTGAGTTAGAAATCAGGCGAGAAAACATTGTGTTTGGTACGATTTTTTGTCTTCAAACCAAACTTGTTTCTTGTGTCTCCAGCCGACAGTTTAAATCCCGTCTGGCTAAAGCGCTTCCCATAATGCTTACACTTTAGGTCAGTTGGCGGAGAGTACATTGAACACATTCAATGAGCATTTACACTGCGAAATCAATCCGGTCGAATGAGTTTTCACCTCTGGAAGTGGTTGAAAGTGGACAAGCTCAAAAGGTCTCCATTTACACTTGTATTTAGCGTCGTCCACTTGTGATCCGATTGAGCAAAAACGCATCTTAATCAGTTTTTCGGACTCTTTTTCAGCTTCTCCCTGACCCTTAAAATGAAATGTGCCCGTGCCTTTAAGAAACACTCCTTTCACATGTGAAATGAGAAGCAGCGCTTTGATGCACCTCAGTCTGATGCACCACCGGGCAAACTTTTTTTTTTTTTTTAATTTAATTTAAGACTAAAACAAAACATAAGATTTTAAATTCAGCTAATGTGAATTTGCATTCTAGGAAAAAAAAATTTGCACCAAAAAAAGTGTTGAAACGCTTTTAACTGAAAGCTGGGACTTTCAAACCTACAGCCACATTATTGAGAATAAATGATTGTTCGTCTCTTTGATCAACTCAATAACTGTGCTTTTCTGCACTGGGGAGGAAGTGTTGAGTTTTGAAAGTACATCAACAGTACGTTGTCATTGTGCATCAAGCTCTTTTATCTCTAAAGATGAAGTCAAATTTGATTGCTCATGAAATGAGCCTTTTAAAGCAGCTTTGATTGTTTAACAACTTATTTGCATTCATATTTTCCAATGTATAGATATCATTGCGTCTAAACAGATTTGATCCCATAGTGTAAATTGACAACTTGAATTTAAATTCAGAGTTTCCATACAGTGCATGTGACTCTATATTTAGTATATTAATAACTATTCTGTGGCTACTATGTGTTAAAATCATATGCAAGTCAGTATTAATATCATAAATGAAAGAACAGACTGGAACACTAGTATAAGGTGTGAATAAAAACCACCCATCTCAATGTTATCAGCCCCATCTCAGAGAAAATTAGCGCATGATCTCTGTGTGTGTGAGTATAAGTGTGTGGGAGGAGGGTGAGAGAATGGAAATTTGCTATCAGGGGAGGAAAATATATCTTGACACACAAACCCATGTACACACACACACACACACACACACAGCATGTGGAAATACTGTCTAGAACATCAGAGCCTAAGACTGCACAAGACTTCTCTGTTGCTTACTGAGTGTAAGAGTGAATCAGAAGTGTAACAGTGTCTGTAATGATCAAAGACGTGTGGTGAGTTTATAATCTGCACAGGCACATGAATCACCTACTCTAAACCTTACAATGTTTTAAAACGCACATGGACTGTGCTTGTGTTTGGGACACATATAAGTGCAAAATAATGACATGTATTTTCCAGGACAAATATATCAATATACTTACATTTACTTCAACACTTCCTGAGATGTTAAGGCTTACTACAATTTTGTTGATGTGTTATTATTTAATTATATATATTTTAAAAGTATTATTAAATATTGTTTTAATCATCTAATAAAAGAATTTTGTTAAAATAGATAAATGGCAACTCAAACCGGGGTTTCCGCAATTTTTCTAATCTCAAGGATAATATAAAACAAAAATAGTCATTAAGAATATGCTTTTTTTTTTTTGCAAAGCCGGGATCCGAAGTATATTAATGTATTAAAGTCCCCTTGTAGTCAATCATTTTATCCCCTAAAATCACCAAAATTACATATTTGAAAAAAAAAAATTCTTCATGCCTTAAAATAGCTTGAATGTAACTCGACACCCTTGTGTCATTTAGTATACGTGGTTCTATGAATATGCAAATGAGCCCCGCCTCCACTCACTCACTCATTCAATGGTTAATGATCTGTTTGCGAAGTCAGAAACACCAGCGATTTCAAACCGTGTTTTTGAGACTGTCTTTGGTTCACTGCCGTTTTAAGGAGAAAATACTCAGCAATGATTTCGACTTATGACCTTACACATGGTTTGTCTAAAAGCAGATTAAAAACACCACATAGACATATAAACAACATTAAAAGCTTGATTTTCACCACAGGGGGACTTTAATGTAGAAATGTCATTTAAGTTGAAGGTTAAACCATTTGGTAGTTCCTGGCCAAGCTTTTTTGTGACTGAATTTGTCTAGTGTCCTGGCCAACAAATTCACACTGATCAAGTACATATGACATCCGGGCATCCTTCAAAGTTTTCTATGAGAATATGCATGACAAAAAGTACATTTGCAGAAATATATTCAAGCAAACAATGGTCACAGGTGAACTATAAATATAAAACAACTTCTCCTTTCGCTCACCTTTGTGTATGTGTGCCATTGCCAAAGTGATCACGTGATGTAAACAAGCGTTCCAGGCCATAAAAAAATCATCTTTGTTTTTCTCTATCTGTTCAAGGGAATAAATAGCATTGTTACAATTTACATTTTCAAGACAACGGAGCAAATATTTCGATAACTCGTGTTGCTTTTTTGTTTGGTTAAATACTCTCTAGTCTACGTGTAGCAAATCATTGCTGAGACATATCAACGGTGTATTGGCCACCTAAAAAAGGGAAACTGCATGCTTACTCTCACTCGTATCCAAGGTGAATCATCACCACTGTCATCCCATATATGTGTTTTGTTGAACTAATCACATTTACAAGAATCACGCCACAGTTCAAATAGACAAAATAAGCTCACGCAATTTACATATGAACACGAGAACTAATTAATTAAAAATAAATGCAATAAAACTGAAAAGAAATTAAATGTATCTTTCTATTGGCCCTTACACCTGCTATAGATCTCCTGAAACTTTATTAATCCCGGTAGGGAAACTGGTTAGCCACCAACCGTACAACCATTAAACTCAATTAACAGACAAATAAATAATTATGCATTAGGAGAATGATAAAAACCTGATTATGAGACACAATTTAAAGAAATATTCAATTTCACAGTTCAAAAATATCAAATACTAACACTATTAAAGGCATGGATAATACTCAATAATTAACAATGTTCATTGGGTATTATCCATGCCTTTTATCTTGTCACCCGCTCTGCAGTGTTAAAACTCAGAGGAAACAGAGCGACTGACCTTAGTGTAAAGTCGACTTGCTAGAGTGCGCTGTAACACCCTTTCCCTGTAGCCAACCGCTTTCAGCAGGAACATTAGGTCTCCTACTTTGTCCACACCGAAGCCAAGAAAGCTAGGTAAACAAGGAAATGGCCAAAAGAAATACAGATTAACTCAGTCAAACAAAGAGATACTGTATAAAATCACCGAACCACTATCAGAATCGCCACTAGACAAAACAAAAAAGCTGATTTTATTCAGCCTATGACGGACGACTGAAAATCTCGACTTGGGTTAATGTGTTATGAATAGCAGGCCAGAAAACAATTTAACACCTATCCGATTTTCCTCTTAGGCTAAATTGCTAAATTGGTGGCCTAACTGTGAGTGTAAACATACAGAGGGATCTATCTTTCTGTCTGTCTGTGTCTGTCTATACATCTATCAATCTGTGTGCCTACATAACAAACCAGCAAGCATCTGATAAGTTATTCATTCAAGAGGGTTGTGCAAGTTTACTGCAACAACAATGGTGCTGCAAACTTCACAAACTTTTGAAAATCCAGCATTTAGTTGATCCTGATAAGCGTTCGTTGTCACAGTCGTAAACACGACGGCTTTCTTCTTCCATGAGGAGGTTTGGCGTCATGACGGCTTTATTTCCAGACGGACTGTTAAATATGTCTGTCTGTCTATCTATCTGTCTGTCTGTGTGTGTGTGTGTGTGTGTGTGTCTATCTGTCTGTCTATCTATCTGTGTCTATCTGTCTGTCTGTGTATCTATCTATCTATCTAGTCTGTATGTGTGTCTATCTATCTGTCTGTGTGTTTATCTATCTGTCTGTGTGTCTGTCTGTCTCTCTGTCTGTCTATCTATCTATCTATCTGTCTGTCTGTCTGTGTGTTTATCTATCTGTCTGTGTGTCTGTCTGTCTGTCTGTCTATCTATCTATCTATCTATCTGTCTGTCTGTCTGTCTGTGTGTTTATCTATCTGTTTGTGTCTGTCTGTCTGTCTGTCTGTCTGTCTGTCTGTCTGTCTGTCTATCTATCTATCTATCTATCTATCTATCTGTCTGTCTGTCTGTCTGTCTGTCTGTCTGTCTGTCTGTCTGTGTGTTTATCTATCTGTTTGTGTGTTTATCTATCTGTTTGTGTGTTTATCTATCTGTTTGTGTGTTTATCTATCTGTCTGTATGTCTATCTATCTGTCTGTCTGTCTACTGTCTATCTATCTATATCTATCTGTCTGCGTGTCTGTCTGTCTGTGTGTGTGTCTGTCTGTCTGTCTGTCTGTCTGTCTATCTATCTATCTATCTATCTATCTATCTATCTATCTATCTATCTATCTATCTATCTATCTATCTATCTATCTATCTATCTATCTATCTATCTATCTATCTATCTATCTATCTGTCTGTCTGTCTGTCTGTCTGTCTGTCTGTCTGTCTGTCTGTCTGTCTGTGTGTCTATCTATCTGTCTGTGTGTTTATCTATTCAATTCAATTCAATTCAATTCAAATTGCTTTATTGGCATGACTGTACATATTACAATATTGCCAAAGCTTGTAACACATAGTATAGTGAAGACAGTAATAATAACAAAGTATTATAACAACTTAAATTAAAATGTACAAATTAAATTAATTGCAAAAAAATAACAGTGTAACAGATTATAATTTCTATGAACGTTTGATACCACAGTGTTTTAACATATATATACACACATACACACATTACTGAGGGTCACTGTGGTGGACATTAGGGAAACACACTGAGGTCACACACACTATCTATCTATCTATCTATCTATCTATCTATCTATCTATCTATCTATCTATCTATCTATCTATCTATCTATCTATCTATCTATCTATCTATCTATCTGATGTTTATAGTGTTTATCTATCTATCTATCTATCTGATGTTTATAGTGTTTATCTATCTATCTATCTATCTGATTTAGATAGTGTAGATAGATAGATCTAAACCTATCTATCTGATTTAGATAGTGTTTATCTATCTGTCTGTGTGTCTATCTGTCTGTCTGACAGTCTCACCTCTTACCTGGTTCTAAGGCTGTCCGACACTGAGCTGGTCCAGTTTCTAATCAGTCCCATCACCAGGTTGTTCCCCATCTGTTTGGTGTGCTGGGTTAGCAGCTCTCGTACCACCACCTACACATGCACAACAACAGAAGACTGATTTAAGACAAGCGGAAGGGTAAAAGAACTGCTTAGGCACATATCACTGTAAAGTTCAACTAATTGCATTTAATATACATTTTAAATATAATACATTTTAATTTAATTGCAATTAAAATGCAATTAAGTGTACAAACACAAGAGCACCCGGCGCACATGACTTTGTACACTGACGGACGTATAATTCCTAATTTGCACCCGCTCATAGCAGACTTTTCTCTCCACAGACGTACGTCGGTAAACTAGGAAATGAACTTGCGCTCCCTCTGCGGGTCGGCGCAAAAAGGAGCCGTGTTTCGGCGCAAACATTCCCTGGTGCTATTTTACAGTCTAAAGTGTTGCGTTTATAATTTTGTTCAGCGTATATATGAAATGTCTGACAGAACCTCTTTAAAGTGCACATGGGAAATGACTCGTTAGTAATTCATAAAACACTAAAGACCCATGAAAATGTCTGTTTTACACTTTCACACCATTTAGAGAAGTGGTTGACTGTAGAAATCTTTGTACTTTAAGTCCTATTAACTCTCCGGTGTGTATTAGCAGCCAGTATCCGCTTCATACACTACACTACTCCACCCTGTCTAGTGTAAATGAGTCTCCTAATGGTCAGAACTTTCCTTTAGTCATTAGCATTCCTCGAGGGATCCCACAATCACACAACATCGCTCTCTAAACAGCACAAACTAAACACACGACTCCAGAGAGACAATGACTCATCGTCTCATAATCATTGTATGTTTCTGCGCAAAAACTTAAAATAACCTCATCTACTTTGTTCACATCTGCAGTAAGTACAACTGCAAAATCTTCTCAAAGTAACCCAATTGGACACACTCTTTCAGGGTGCAGCCAAAATGTAACAGTGTGCTGGTCATGTGTTTGAAATTTGGAGCTAAATGCTAATTTCCCTTATGACAGGTGACACTAAAATCTCTTAATAACTTCATTAGACTGATGTCCTACGGAAAAGTCCCCACAACCAATCTGAGAGCGGGATTGAGATATAAAGAGAGGGTCTTGGTTTGAGTGGCTGGCAGAGCCTTTCACAGTTCTTGTGACTTTAGTTAAATCACTCTCTATTTTCACATGCCCCAATATGACCTTCACCATTGGTTAATCATTTGTTGTTGGCTTAATCAAATCAGAGTCCTTACAAATTTCGAATTTTTCTTTAAAACGTCAAAACTGCAGCACTACGATATTAAAGTAATGGTCAAAGGAAGCAGGTCCATGTTTTCCAGGATTCAAAGTGGTCATGTCATGAGACTTTGCGACATAAAAAGACTTTAATGAATGCTGTGACTTTCAGACATCTAGGGAAAGTAAAAACTGTTTTTAAATGATCTCAATGTTAGAAAAGAGTGGTTCAAACAACAAAAACATCATCATTTACACTCATGTCGTTCCATTTTCTCTCAGCCGTGGATCATAAAATTGGGAATATCACAAGACTGGTGTGAAACAATAACGTCACTGACATCAAACCTAGTCATATGGACTAGTTTATAGTACTTTTTTGTCCTTTGTAGCACATGAAGTTTGCGCGCAGCGTGCTAGACAGAATTGTCGCGATTCTATTGAAACGTTCTGTCGCCAATAGGGTTGGGTATCGAGAATCGAGTATCGATTGGAACCGGGACTAACTTTTCGTTTTTCCCGGAATCGTTCAAAAGTTAAAATTTCAATTCCTAGTTTTGATATTCACAGTCCGCCGAGCGGAAGAAGAAACCGCTGGACAACACCAACGAAGAAGCGTCTACCGGAAGTGTTGGCATAACCGAGCGAGTCGAACATGAGTAGCTTACGTCGGCGGTCCAAAGTGTGGCTTCACTTTTCTAAAAATTAACGAAATCTCGGCAAAATGCAACATTTGTGACAAGTATTTGTTACAGAAGGAGTATTTCCTTCAGAAAGACCGTTGGTTAGCAAGGTTAGCTAAACTTTTTTGACCCTGCCTCTTAAAAGAATCGAAATCGAGAATCATTAGGAACCGGAATCGAAACAAGGAATCGGAATCGGAATCGGAATCAGAATCGTTAAAATTCAAACGATACCCAACCCTAGTCGCCAATCCATCATGCAGTGCGAAAAGAACAGCGATCCGACTACTTTGAAAATCGTGCAGTCTGAACTCGACATAAGCGTGATCCCAATCAGTCGACACGTCGACTACGCCTCTGTTCCCTCCGGGAACGAGGGTTACATACTTAACCAAAGAGTATAGAAGAACAAGAGGCGAAACTCTGATGCTTTTTTGGTAACAGCCACTAGATGGCGCTTCGGTAGCGCGGCCGCCATATTGGGGTGAAAATTCCAACTGGAGTTACTGGACAACAGCACAGATAACAGTTTTTTGAGGTAGTTTTTTTCTTGCATTAGTGAGTATTTCCATTGTATGCAACTTTACACTTTTACTACTATTATTAGTTACCAACTCCACTAGGCCGGAAATATATTTTGGACGTTTTAATCCCCTGGATCATGCTATGTTATCCTATAACTAATTGCCACTGTGGACATTGGTTGTGTTTTTTTGTTTGTTTACATGGTCTTGCGTCATTAATATAATATAGGCTAGTACTGCAAAAAAAAGCTATTCTATTGCTGTTCTATATTTATTGTCAAACTTTACATTTTAGTACAACATTTATTTGGTGAATTAATTTATTTCATTGATAACTTATTTTTGTAAGTAACGTTATGTGTACCTCCCGGGAAACGGTCTAATGTTATTATAACTTTATGAACTGATATCACTTTATTCTTACCTATCACACTTAATGTGGAGAGTAATATAATGAATTAAATCCTCGAACTTCCCTGTCTCAAGTTATGTGGGGGTAAAAGCCCGGTTAAGTAGCAACTTCTTTTTTAACTGCTATAATGTTAACTGAATTGTGAGTTAAAATAATCACCTAATTATTTCAACCTAAAAATGATCTCTGCACTGGACTAAATATATGTATATTATACTGTATGACTGCCGAGTCGCTTTCACCCCGAAATGGCGGAAGCGTAGGGCTGCTGCTGGGCGCTGGTGTTGCAATGTAACGTTCTATTGGCTTTCACTTCTTGTCAATATACGTTCTTTGACTTAACCGAGACATTCTTTTGAACTTCCTAATCCTGAAAATCACGGTTTACTCAAAATTATGAAGCAGGATAACTGTATTCAACACTGATAATAATAATAATCAGAAATGTTTTTTTAAGCAGCAAATCAGCATTTTTTTGTTTCATGCCCCCTCCATATTAGAGTGATTTCTGAAGGATCATGTGACACTGAAGACTGGAGTAATGGTGTTGAAAATTCAGCTTTGCATCACAGGAATAAATAAAATTGTACAATATATTCAAATAGAAAACAGTTATTCGTAATTGTAAAAATTTTTCACAATTTTACTGTCAATAAATGCAGCCTTGGTGCATTTTTAGGCCGGATTCACATATAGCGCCTAAAAACGCGTAGAAAACGCTGGGCGCGCCGCATTCTCTATTTTGCAAAGCGCCAGGGCGGTTGCGCTTCAGTTGGTTCTTGTCACATGACCTATTGTGTGCGTACGGTGCGCTTGCGGTATTCTGAAAAGTTGAGATGTTTTTATCTCGACGCGGCGCGGACGCGCATGGAAAAAAGGAGCGCGTCGCACCGCGACCGCACCGCTTCCATTATAAGCGCGCATACCGCGCGCCTACATTTGAAATAACGAACTTGAGCGCGCAAAAGACGCGATATGTGAACCGGCCCTAAAACATCTTTCAAGAACATTAAAAAAAAAAAACATACCAACTAACGTGAGTTTTAGAGGAAGCTTATGCTAAAATTAGCATTTCTTGAAAAATGCTATTAAACATAACAATACAGAATTTAGACAAAGCTAATATTTTGTAACTGTAACATTTCATAATATTCATGAAGCAGAATAACTGTATTCAACACTGATAATAATAATAATCAGAAATGTTTCTTAAGCAGCAAATCAGCATTTTTTTTGTTTTTTTGTTTCATGCCCCCTCCATATTAGAGTGATTTCTGAAGGATCATGTGACACTGAAGACTGGAGTAATGGTGTTGAAAATTCAGCTTTGCATCACAGGAATAAATAAAATTGTACAATATATTCAAATAGAAAACAGTTATTCGTAATTGTAAAAATTTTTCACAATTTTACTGTATATTTGATCCGATAAATGCAGCCTCGGTGCATTTTTAAATATTTTTCAAGAACACAAAAAAAACATACCAACTAACGCGAGTTTTAGAGGAAGCTTATGCTAAAATTAGCATTTCTTGAAAAATGCTATTAAACGTAACAATACAGAATTTAGACAAAAAGCTCATATTTTGTAACTGTAACATTTCATAATATTCATGAAGCAGCATAACTGTATTCAACACTGATAATAATAATAATCAGAAATGTTTCTTGAGCAGCAAATCAGCATTTTATTTGTTTCATGCCCCCTCCATATTAGAGTGATTTCTGAAGGATCATGTGACACTGAAGACTGGAGTAATGGTGTTGAAAATTCAGCTTTGCATCACGGGAATAAATAAAATTGTACAATATATTCAAATAGAAAACAGTTATTCGTAATCGTAATAATTTTTCACAATTTTACTGTATATTTGATCCGATAAATGCAGACTTGGTGCATTTTTAAACATCTTTCAAGAACATTGACAACTAACGCAAGTTTTAGAGGAAGTTTAAGCTAAAATTAGCATTTCTTGAAAAATGCTATTAAACGTAACAATACAGAATTATAATATTTTGTAACTGTAACATTTTATAATATTAAAAATACCAAGGATGTTATCAAGTATTAAATTACGGGGGACAAATGTACATGTTTAAGAAATGGTGATAAAACATTAAAGTGAATGTCGTCACTGTGGTTTTGACTCTCTGGTGTTGAAATGACAACACCATCAGCCTGTTTCCAAGGTTTCACTTGCATGACTTTATTTTAGTACTGAAGGGGATAATCTAATTTCAGCAGAAAATACATGTCTTTAGGCCTCGGCAAGCTGTGAATGCAGATGTTGTGTGCGAGTCTCTATGCATGTTATGTGTGTGCATGCGTGTCATCTTATGTGTCTATAATCATTGTGGTGCTAATAAGAAGCGGCATAAAATAAATCACAAAGCAGTTATCCTATAACCAGCCCCCATACTAGAGAGAGACACATTATTATTGCAGATTCAATCGTGTGCAATCGCATTAAAACGACCCCCTTTATTCTAATGCCTTCATAATCCACTTAATTCAATTTAGTTTGTGAGACACAGTTTATATTTTTAAAAGAATTGCCGCTTGTCTAGTTTCCCCTCCAAGCGGTCATCGTGTAGATATCTCTGTGTTTTCTCTTTACACTGTCTTGTTTGTCTGAACATGGGTATTTAAATGTGATATTGCACTATATTAAGGGAATATCTCCAAAATAAGTAGGAAAACAAATAACAACCTTAAGGAAAAAGATGGTGATAAACATGACCCTTGTGACCAAGTGTTTTGTCCACAGTTTTATGAGTGCATTTGTTGTGTGGTGTCATCTAGTTGGCTAGTGTTTTTGAATACCTGAAGCATGACCATGTTGTCACCCTCAAATGTGACAAAGACGTCCGAATCACACTTCAGAGAGGGAATACGGTTTTCCATCATAAAGCCCTGGGGGAAAATCAACCACAGTTCATGTTTAAATGTGGCTATAAATCAAGCCAATCAAATGCACAGATGTTATGACAGACACTTATGGACATTGTTTAAATAAAATATCTTTGAAACAGCTAAACGCTGCACTTGCACTTCAAACAAATGGAAAACAGACAAGATTGTGTCTAAAATTTAGGTAATTTAATATTAATACCCATTGTGCTAATAGAGGGGCATTTTTTTCGATTTTTGCAGGCATTTTTAATAATTTTGGTGATATTTTTGCCCTAGGCCCCCACTCATTAAGTGGATGCAGAAGAAAATGTGATTCAAGGATGCTAGAATGTTGTAAATGATTGGTTAGGACGTTGATTTATGGTTGCTTATTGTTCAGAGTGCTTTTTAACACACTAATATGCGGTTCTAGGGTGTTTTGGTGACTTCTTGAGCATTTCTAAGCGGTCACTTACTGGTCCAAATGGTCAATAACCCTCTGCAAGGCTTGGGTTATAGTAATAATGATGCTTATCTTAGTAAACACAACTAATACTGATGTTTCCAGTTTATACTGCCTGTTTGTTTGACAATACAAGGTTTACACGATTGCTGTTTTCTTTCTTACTGTGAGATTTGCGTTGCATGAGATCAGTAATTTTTAATGTTAGAGGTGGGAAAACAAAAAAGATACAATGTGATCTCGGTTTACTTATAATGGAATACATTAGCCCTGTGGTTTCACACATTTTAAACATATATATATATATATATATATATATATATATATATGAAGAGTTCAGATGCAAAAGCCTCCAAATGCCATTTGAAATTTTCTTCTTTAATGATGATTTTTATCAAACTTGTTATTTACTGAACTTAAATATACAAGTTTGATAAAAATCATCATTAAAGAAGAAAATTTCAAATGACATTTAGAGGCTTTTGCATCTGAACTCTTCATATATATATATATATATATGTATATGTTCACACCACCAGCACCAAAAGCCAACGAACAGCGCAGGCTATCACTGAGCTCTAACTGCGATTAGATTAAGGCACCGATATTTAAATTAATGAATCATAAAACAATACTTTATAAAATCAAAATATTAAAAAAGGGAGTTAAAAATAAAGTTTTGGGCCATAGAGTATAGCATATGAAACATACTGCTCACGTATGCTAACACTGTCCACAAAACGTCAATGCAAGTTATTCTTTGACAGCTCAGGATGTTTGTACTTCACACCACAGGACATTAGTATCTGTGTACATGTGTGTGTATAGGTGTAAAGAGACACACACACACTCACTCACCATGCCGCCAGTACACTCACGACAGTCTTGCAGACACGCGAGGTTCTCCCACGTGCTATAAGCTTTGAGTCCTGCGACGAGAGCTTGCAGAGCGCGATTGCTTTGAAGGTCCTGACCTTGACACAACGCATCATCCATCAAGCCTGATGCGTATCTGAGAGCACACACACATTACAAATACAATGTACATATTTTTGAAAAAAAATTTATTAATCAGTAAAGACAATTATAATGTCCTAAAACTTTTCTTTTTCGAATAAATGGTGTTCTTTCTACTCGTCAACGAATCCTGACAACTGTTTTCAACATTGATAATAATCAAAAATGTTTTTTTTAAACGGCAAATCATCATATTAGAGTGTTTTCTGAAGGATCATGTGACCGTTATGATGTTGAAAATTCAGCTTTGATCACAGGAGTAAATTCCATTTTACAATATCAAACAATAGAAACCAATTAAGTAAATTGTAATACTGCTGTTTTTATTGTATTATATTAAATAATTGAAGCCTTTTATTTTTTGAATCATCAAAACACCGTAAAAACGGGATGAAATAGGTCGGACATTTTTTACATATCTCTCTCAGACTTTCACTGAACAGATTTTGACCATCACGTTTAGTTCTCTTTTATTTTCCAATAGTGCAGATGCATCAGATAAATAGTAATGAAATCGACAGTGGTTTCTCAGAAGGAGGCATCTGAGTTCTTCTTTTCCTTTAACTCTTCTCCTGTGGTATTTCTCAGAATGTGCAACTGACCTGAATTACACAAGAGACCTCCAGTGGAGGCCGGTGAAACTGCTCGTCGTGCTGCCACTTTATGAACTGATATTTGCATTTCTTCATTTAGCTGACGCTTTTATCCAAAGCGACAGACAATTGCTATATATATATCAGAGTTTGCACGCCTCTAGGGGTTAAGTGTCTTGCTCAGGGACACATTGGTGTCTCACAGTGGATTTGAACCCCAAAGGCATGTGTCTTATCCACTGCGCCATCACCACCATATTACAGTACATGTACCTTCAGTCACATTGGATAAAAGTATCTGCCAAATACATACATACATTTGATACTGTTGAATCTCGTTTTGCGTCTGATTCGCGCTTTTCTTGCTTGCCATAGTGACTGATTTATGTTTATCCATGTCCAGTTGAGTTTCTCAGCTCTGAATACTGAATATAGTCCTCAGTTTCTTTAGTTCTTTGTCGGTTGTTGTCTTTGTAATGATGTTATGTCCTATATATATCAAAGAGTTCATTGATGACCATTTGCATTTAGATCCTCACCTCGACTTCTTTCTTGACTAAACGATTCAACTATAAAGATAAAATTCTGTTCATATTTCTCACAGCCGTTTTTCTTTAACACAACTTCATTGGTAATATTATTGGCTTCTTTATTGGCTTTTATCCAAAGCGAGTTAAATTGCATTTAAGATACACACTTACATTTTATCAGTTCTTTGGTGTTGCTCTATTGTTTAAGCTTCATTAAAGGGCTCCTATTATGCTTTTTTGACATGTTCATCTTACGTTAGTGTGTAATGTTGCTGTTTGAAAAGGTAGTTCTTCTCTATATCAGTGTCGGTGTTTCTGAACTGTTTCTGAGTTTCTTCCGGGACCGAACACGTCACAATATTACTCATTTAACCCTTGTGCTGCATTAGATTTTGAACACCGTTGAGTGCATTAAGGACCAAAAATGGCCACATATTAAACATTGCCTAAAATATTATATATTATTATTATTTTCCACTTTTACCAAGTTAAATCTTTTAACCAGCATCAGTCCTCATCATAACTACCAAAAATGTATTCAATTTCAGGATTTTAACCCTTTAATTACCAGTTTTGTTTGCGAAACCATCGATTTGTATAAGAGGAAAAAACACAAAAATTCAATTATTTTCAATAAACTAAATGCAAAGAGAAAACTTTAGATTTGGATTATCACAGTCCCACTTTGCAAAAAATCCCACTTAGCGCGTTAGAGACCAAAAATGGCCACCTATTAAACATTGCCTATTGCCTAAAATAAGGTGCATTTCCACCCATAGGGAATAAATATGTAGTGACGTCATCTGGTGGAATACACTATATAATGCAAATATAATGCTTTTGCTTCAAAATGAAAGGATGTTTGTGCAAAAATTATGTTTCATGTATTACTGACAGCCTCAGATTTAAACAACGTTTTAATGGGTTTCAATGGGCCATTTTTGGTCTTTCTGGTGCTGAGTGTTACTATTTGATCTACACAGTGTGTGTTATACATATTTTGCAAAATGGGATCACATTTTTTACATGTATCCAAAAAGTCACAATTTTGCCAAATTTCATACCATTTGCATTAAAACAGCCAAAATGGTCAAAGAAATTAAACTGCAAAAGACCAAAAATGTCCCTAATGCAGCATAAGGGTTAAATAATAAATATGCAAAATAAAGGGGCGGGGCCTGGTTGAGTTAGTAAGTAGTGTGTTTAAACACTTGCTTTTATGGTAAAGGGCGGGGCCAATCACAACACACTGATCCAGCCGACCAATCAGAGCACAGTGTGCTTTTCAGAAGGAGGGGCTTCATAGAGACAGGAACTAAACAGGTGTGCGTTTCCCGTACAACTATGTAGTTCGCTGCTTCACTACCATAGTACGATGCATCGACGATCGTTGGAGAAATCAACTAGCTAGTCACAACTGTTTCCTGAAACCTATTGTCGCAAAGTATCGTTCAACCACATGGTGGAGTAATAACTACTTTTAATGAAACTGTTTGAGATCCAATTAACGCTAGATTTGTTAATACAAAGTACAGACATGTCATCTGAGGACTATTTCTAATCGTCCTCAGTTATTTAGTTTTATTACCACACTCAATATTTGGCTCTACTATGTAGAGCACGTTCGCACACTTCAAACACAATACTTTAAATCTTTTGACAAACTAAAAGACGTAATTTACATTTGTATGTATTCTAAATAAAAGGCATCGGTTGTACTGAATGTCAGCTTGCTTATTTTGCTCAAGATAAGGATTTATCACGTCCAAATGTGATGCAATATAGAAACTATGCCTCTAAACACAGATCGAGAGCTGTCGCTCAAACCACACAACTTTACGATGCTGTTTGCGAATGTTCGTTGGAACGATTGTTTCGGGAAACACCGACTCATTGAACACTAGCTGCGTTTCCATTACCCTTCAATTTGCACAAATTGAAATAGCGAAATGAAAATACGCTCAATGGAAACACGTCAATTTCGCAAAAACTCCCGTTTATCGCAACAAAGTTTTTACGCTCGCATGAGGAGGTTTTTCAGGCAATTCGAAAAAGGATTTTTTTCGCAAAACTGCAATGGAAACGGATTTTGTGTTTTAGGTCCGTGTCCGCAAATAATAATAATAATAATTATCATCATTACTAGCCTATTATAACATTTATTAGGCTACATATGTAGAAGACGCTTTTATCCAAAAAAGGAACAAAGCAATTCGTCACATCTCATTCATAGTACAGGTAGGACAATAATAATAATAGGGCTAAGATTATCACAAATAAACACTCGATTTTGACCAATATCCAAGAGTGTGTGCGGAGTTTGGAGCACTGGATGGCAGACGGGCGCGGGCGCGCCGTGAACACTTTCATTTTCCCATCAACAGTGGAAACAACTTAAAATACTCTATCATTTCTGGTTATACAGAAAATAATAATACATTATTCGCAACTACTTTTATTTGCTTAATGCCACAATAACAAGAAAACGTTGTGCTTTTGTAAAATAACAAAACAATCAGGCGCGCTTTATGATCTTCGTGAACTGAGCGCGAGAACTGAAACAATATCATTCATAGACTAAAGCTTGAAATGTCCACTTTAAAAAGAACAAATTCGAATCGTAAACTAATACTTTCTGATTATGTAATCCGTATGAAAGGTGCAGTTCTCTCTAAAACTGCATCCGGAGATTATGTTTTTAGCTCGTTATTTTTTCAGACGCATTTATAATAACTCACCTATCACTGCGGGAAAAATATCATAAATATCCATGTTCTAATTTGGCCTTAGAAAACCAGTAAAATCTAAATTTTTTTTCCCCCCATATTAATTTGTGAATATTTTAAATGTTTTAAAGGGGGCAAAAAGTCATAAAAAATATCTGAAATTTCGTTGAGATGTTATAGCGCAGCATTGGTGTGGTCAAACTAAAATGTTGGTGTTCAACTTTGCGTTTTAAAAATACAACAACGTTCATTTTTCGTTTTGCAACGACCGTTTGGACATAATACGAGATAGAGTTCTTTATTAAATTCGTAAAAAAAAAAGAAACAATAATTACAGGAATGGCCTCTCTAAACCTCAAAGAAATGCCAACAAGACATCGAAGCAGAAATAAGGGAGAAACACCCAGGAACTCCGTGTCTTTCCCTGGCATTAATGCTTGGATAACACACTACGTCTCCTTCCATTAATAATAATAATGTGTAGTGCGGTGCATGGCTGTGAAATAGGTTATAAACCTACCAAAGTCCGTTGCCATGATTTTTTGGAATGACTTATCGCGAGAGGAAAAAAAAGACGTTTTAGTCGCATAACATCGGTTAATGGAAACACCGTCATTTCGCAATAGATTTTATCGACATTTGGAAAATATCGCAAAAGTTTTGCGCAAATCTGTAATGGAAACGCGTAACGACGGGACTTGCGACCATATTTAGCTAACGATTAGGGATGCTCCCATCGATCGGCCGGAGATCGGTATCGGCTGATAATAACATTTTATGACTCGATCGGTACTCCCTAACTTGGCCGATCTTACAAACTGATCGCGATTTGATGATGTCAACGCGTGAGAGGAAGTATGATGCGTGGGGACTTAAATTATTTGGCGCGCAGTCATGTCTTCGCCGGTGAACTACTACGATGTTTCGAAAAATGAAAAATTCGCTATTTGCTGTGTATTTTCCAAAGAAATCTCACGTGGAGGAGCATTGTCCAAAACATTTAATACAACGAACCTGATTTGTCACTTAAAGGATTAGTTCACTTTTGAAAAAACTTTTACTGATAATTTACTCACCCCCATGTCATCCAAGATGTCCATGTCTTTCTTTCTTCAGTCGAAAAGAAATTTAGGTTTTTGATGAAAACATTCCAGGATTTTTCTCCATATAATGGACTTCAATGGGAACCGGATGGTTCAGGTCCAAAAGATAGTGTTAATAACAGTTTCAGATGCAGCTTCAAATGTCTTTAAACGACACCAGACGATGAATAAGGGTCTTATCAAGCGAAACGATCGGTTATTTCAATGCTTATTCCAAAAATGTAACTTTTCTAAGGACAAATGCTAGCCTTTCTCCATTCTGTGAGGCGCGTTTGCAACGTCACGTAGTACGTAATTACGTTCAAAAGGTCACGGGCGACGTAGCCAGAAGTACAGAGTCAGAGTGTTTACAAGTTGAACGCATAGGTTGAACGTGAAAACTAACTCAAACGCCGTTTACAAAAAAGGAATTAAAAGCTAAAACAACGATGTCGGACGATTTTGGTTCTGTACTTCCGGCTACGTCGCCCGTGACCTTTTGAACGTAATTACGTATTACGTGACGTTGCAAACGCGCCTCACAGAATAGAGCTAGGCTAGCATTTGTCATTGGAAAAGTTACATTTTTGGAATAAGCTTTGAAATAACCGATCGTTTCGCATGATAAGACCCTTATTCATCGTCTGATATCGTTTAAAGACATTTGAAGCTGCATCTGAAACAGTTATTAACTGTCTTTTGGACCTTGAACCATCCGGTTCCCATTGAAGTCCATTATATGGAGAAAAATCCTGGAATGTTTTCATCAAAAACCTAAATTTCTTTTCGACCGAGGAAAGAAAGACATGGACATCTTGGATGACATGGGGGTGAGTAAATTATCAGCAAAAGTTTTTTCAAAAGTGAACTAATCCTTTAAGAACGAGCCACCGTGAAAAACTGGCAACTGCAAAAAAGGCAACGGTAACTAGTAATCTGACTCTCACTCAGCTTTATTTTGTCCTGCTCAGACTTGTATTGGACGATGTTAAAATTACATCAGACTTCTCCATTTTAGGAGACTAAATGTTTATTTTGTCCTCCACAGTATTGGACAATGTTTAAATAAACCTTATGGGCTGCATTAAACTCAGGGTCGGCGCTATGGTGGGGCCCCCCCCCTAGCGCTCATTGATGCCCCTCCTACCACAGTTTCTAATACAATGCTAAATCATAAATCAGATGTAGGCTATACAATACCAAATGTCCAGCAATCTATTTGAATAGCACATTGTGTTTAATTTGTTGTCTGATTGGATGTAATGTGTTGGTGCCAAGAATTTTCACGTGAAGAAATACATGCATCCAATTCTATTTTTTATCGCAAGTGTTGTTGGTCCAGTGGTAGAAATTTAGACTGGCATGCATGAGATTGTGGTTTCGAGTCCACACTCGTGTAGATATTTTTTTTCCCCCATCATTATAACCGATTATGTTTATCAGTGGTTGTCAAGCAGGGACATGTTTGAGTGCATTTTACTTGTACGAATAGAGATTTCGCCGCAACAGATCAAGCGCGCGTCCGTGTGAAGATGTTTATTGTGGCAGCGCGAGACACAAGAGAACACTTTATGCCTAGTTCACACTACATGATTTTAAAATGTCGGGCTGAACTGTGCAGTTCACACTACATGACTTGCTCTCAGTGAAATCATGAGTGTTCAAGTTGTTTAGCTGTTCACACCACACAACACAACGTGATTGATCCACAACAGGAGGTAACTCACTACACGAGTTAACAACGCACTACATAGAGATACAACCACGATCGGATGATAAGAGCATATCATTTGTGACTCAATGAGAGCTGTTTCAGTACTATAGTACGGTCTAAATCATGAAAATAATCAAATAAATAACGAGTTGACAACAACACGATTCTATCTGGTCTAGAAACCATGTTTTGTAACGAAAAACCACGCAATAAAACGAACCAGAAATGACGCGAAACTGCAGAGAAGAACACAACACGCGAATATGGACGTCAGACAGAAACCAACTAGTGCTGCACACTGTTTGCTCGACGATCTGCTCTGAGAAAAAAAAAGCAAAAAAGAAAAAGTAAGATTTACCTGGTGTCCTCAACCCATGCGTTGCTATGATTGGCTGTACTCATGACATCACTGAGATTGAGTCGCGCGACTGCTCGAGATATCTAGCATGCTAGATATTTTTCTGAGCTCGGTGACCTGTCTGCGAGCTGTCTTTGATGCGTTGTTGGCTCTTTCACACTAACGGATTGGCGAGCGTTAATCGTCCGCTAATCGCCCGCGATTTGCACGCGATAACACCCTGACTTGTCGGCGACTCAACGATTTGCAAATCGGGCTTAAAATCACATAGTGTGAACTAGGCTTTATCAGCACCACAGATCGAGTCAACGCGCACTTTGATCACTTGATTTAAAAAACAACACATTTCAGCGTGCTATATCGCCTCTTATTTAACAAATGAATGCTCTGTAAACCGGATATTTATTTGTATTGGTACATCCGTGCCGCGAGATGTATAAAAGTGCTGGGACAACATCGACCCTGGCAAAAAGTGGTGGGGAAATTCGCAAATAATAATTTTAAATAATAATTATAATAATAAAAGGTGTTTCGTTTTTTTTTTTTTTGCTTAAACGGCAGTGCCCCCCCGCTGATGACCCAATGCCCCTCCAGTAGATCTGCTCTGGCGCCGACTCTGATTAAACTGTTCCATTTTGTTTGTCTTATATTAAGTCAATTAAGCATCGGAATCGGCCAATCACCATGACAAGAAATCGGTACTCGGTATCGGCTGTAAAAATCCTGATCGGAGCATCCCTACGAACGATGCTTTCGGGAAAAACGTCCCAGAGTGTTACTGACAGACTACGAAGAGAGGATCCGCAACGATGTACAATATGTGAAAAATAATGAGTTTTGAACATTAAAACATTAGAACTTAGTTCTAGTAAAGCCCAAAAACAAAATCATAGGGACATAATATGAAGAGTTCAGATGCAAAAGCCTCCAAGTGCCATTTGAAATTTTGTTCTAGAATGACCACTTTTATCAAGCTTGTGTATTTAATTTCAGTAATTTCACTTAAATGACAATTAATAGGTAATCTTCATTGCCATTTAAGTGAAATTACTGAACTTAAATATACAAGCTTGATAAAAATCATCATTTTAGAAGAAAATTTCAAATGGCACTTAAAGTAAATTAAATACCTTGTGTCTTACCTCACCGTTTGAACAAAATCATCTGCAAAATAAGATCATAGATAGAGTGTGGTGATTAACCTTGTGGTGAAGGTGAGAGCGAGGGCGGCGGCCAGATGTGGCATCAGTCTCAGAGACTGCGTCTGGTGCTCGATGATCTTTACCTCTTCCTGGTCTTTCGGACCGAACTGCCTGCGACTGTGAAAGACGCAGAGAAAGAGTTTCATCCTGCACACGTACACCTCCATCTCTGTGAAACACAATCACATACAAACCAAACCAGACGCAGAACAGGGGTCGCAGCGAAGGGTCAGACTTCCCACAAAAACACCTGGATGTCTGACGAAACACCGGAGACATGAACCGATAACCGCACTTCTCTAACCACATGCTAATACTGAGTGCATGTATTTGTGGGTGTGTGTAAATGTGGTGGACGTCTTGGTCTTGTGTCTGTATGTGTTTGTGTCTTTCTGCTTTCCTAAAGTTGAGCTTTGTACACCTGTTACCCTTGAAGTACCACAAACTGTATCTCTTCATCTAACATATGCAGGTGGCTTCCCCACAGAGTAGACGCGATGGGAGTGTGTGAGTGTGTGCGTGCGTATGTGTGGTTTTAAAGGTGAGAAGCCCACACAGAAATCCTATTGTAACTCACATCATCTAAAGTTGAGAGCATTCTCTTATACAGGCCGCTTCAGATTAAACGGATGCCTTTATGTTTAGTCACATTCGGTTGCTGATGCCAATGTAATACAACTTCAGTTTAAAGCCAATAATGCCATTATTCATCGAACGTCAGTTCAGTTTAGTTCGATAACAGTGTGAAGTTCATCAAATTATGAAACGAGGTTATAAGGAGGACAAAAGAGAGAGTATGAAGTCACCTATGATGTACTCAGCAACCAAAAATGACCAAAAGTAGGTTGTTGTTGAGATCAACAGCTGGTCATGTGATCTCGACACAGCAGCCTTCGTGAAGGAGGATTGCTTTATCTCTTGGTTTAAAAAAAAAAAAAAAAAAAATCATTTACAATTAATTTCTTTAGAACTAAACCTGTTTTTCTTCGGAAAACAGACCTTTACCGCTGCATCTATGAACTATTTCGAACACTATTCTCTAGTAGGACGTACAGAAGACAACGGAAGACACAGTGGAACCACATGAAGTAAGCTCACACTTACAATTTCCTGAAGACTTGATGAAATGCAAAAAGTGCCGTCTACCATCTGAACAATTGTCCTTTATAACACTAAGGAGATGACAGCGCTGTCTGTTGTGATTTCATTTGAAACGCACATATTTCCTACTGGACATCCTGTATAATATAATTCAAATATTATTTGCCATTCAGCAGAATCGTAATATAATTATTTGATCTTAACATAGTTGTTGATTATTTAAAGATTCGGAAATAAACCAAATGAAATGCAAATGATGAAACTCAAACTTAAATAAAATGTAATTAAAGGAGTAGTTCACTTTTAAAAAACCAAGATGTCCATGTCTTTCTTTCTTCAGTCGAAAAGAAATTAAGGTTTTTGATGAAAACATTCCAGGATTTTTCTCCATATAATGGACTTCAATGGGGTCCAAACGGTTCAAGGTCCAAATGAGAGTTTCAGTGCAGCTTCAAACGACACCAGACGATGAATAAGGGTCTTATCTAGGACCCTTCGAGTCATGACTCGAAAAAAGATTTGTTCATTTTGATTAATGAGTTTGAACAGGAGAGTCAGGACACAGAACAGAGCAAGGTGAACATTTGTGCTTGTAAAACTTAAACTTTTTTATTTATTTTTTAAATGAGCGATCGTTTCGCTAGATAAGACCCTTATTCATCGTCTGGTGTCATTTAAAGCAGCACTGAAACTCTCATTTGGACCTTGAACCGTTTGGTCCCCATTGAAGTCCATTATATGGAGAAAATCCTGGAATGTTTTCATCAAAAATCTTAATTTCTTTTCGACTGAAGAAAGAAAGACATGGACATCTTGGATGACATGGGGGTGAGTAAATTATCAGCAAAAGTTTTTTTTAAAGTGAACTACTCCTTTAAAACAACATAAAAATATATTTCAATATTTTTGTATGCATTTTATATTTTACAAATATATTTCTATATATTTACTTAACATAAACAGAAATATAAAAAAAAAAAATGAGCAAAAACTATAACTAAATGACCAAAACTGAAACTAAACTCAAAATGAAAATATTAATAAATACTATAATAGTATATAAACAATAACACTGCTAATTATTAATGTGAACAAAACGGATCTATGAAGAAAAGTCATTTTACAGACATATACCGATTCATTTTTTCACAATAATACCAACCAAAGGCATGTCGACTTTACGTGATTGCATATAGCTTTTGAAGAAAGTATCAATCTTTGTAAAGCTCTTATCATTAAAAATAACCAATGGACGACTGGACAACTTGGTCGAGCGAATCTTGACCACCTGTTGTTTCTAATCTTCAGAAAGTCTGACGTGTAATGGTTTTGTGGCGCATTAAACAAACTCAAACCAAGAAGAGGTGTGGTGAGCTGAGAGCTTGAAGAGTGATAACTGCGAGTGCGGTTTCTCTATCACACCTGGCGGGGCCCGAGCGCTCATACATGTTTTGGTACCAAAGCCGTGGCTCTTTGTTCCTCCTCTGATATGTGTGTGTGTGTGTGTGTGTGGGTGCGCAGAGCTGTTTTGCAAATGGAAAACCTGCAACTATAGAAAGCAAACATTTCCTCTCTTTCTGTATTTTTTTCACTCTGGGGATGCCATCTTCAGAGACACCCTGCAGCCGCCCACGCAGACGCACACACACACACACACACACACATGCAGAAAGCCACATGTGAGGAAGACAGATCTGCAGCGGACCAGAGTATCCCTCTGAACTGGATGTTCACTGCGCCTGCGGTGAGGAGAAACTCCACGCGTCACGTCGCTCTCATGTTGTTTTTTACTCATTTCTAGAGTTTGTTGTTTATTTGTCTCTCCCCCGAGACCACATAAATAGCTTTTGAAAGTCATCGATGTCAGTTTTTTTTTTTTTTTTTGCGTTTGAAGGAGCGCCGCTTTAAAATACCGATAAATAATTACAGGGAATTCTTTTGAACTGCTTTGCATGAACATTCACACACACACACACACAGATTTTTGTAACATCCTACCTGTGGCTGTAGCGTACTGCGATGACAAGCCCCAACTGCACAGAAAACACAGATTAAGCACACTGCCGTGTAAAGGTGAAAATAAGTCATTAAGACATGATTTAAATACTCAAGAAGGGGATCGGGGCTCTAAACACAGTTTAAAATGATTTAAAATACTTTAAAATAAATTAAAAGATGATGCCATATTTCTTATTTTAATTAATTCCCTCAACACCTGCCATTTTATTCAATAACCAGGATTTCTAGACCTGTAAAGTCATGGGAATTAGTCAAATCAAGTCACAGACATTTTTATAAAGAAATATATTTTGTTGTAGTTATTGTCAAGCTCTAAAATATTTGATCGGGTAGAAATTTGAGAGTTAAATTTATAACTTTTAAATGTTTAAAACATTTATGATATGTAAACGCTGAAAAACATTCAGTTATTGAAACTGATTCTGTAATTAAATTATTTTAATTATTCACAATTATTTTATTTAATTAAAGTTTATTTTATTTTTTATTTAATTAATTAAAATGTCATTATTCTAAATGTAATTAATAATTTTTCTATAAATATTTAACTCGTTTATACTGCCATTCCCAGTTTCTGTAAATAAAAAAGCTTAAAAATTAGCAGCTTTTTTGTTGTTTTACAGCGGAAGTACCACACATATCTGGGGGAGGGGCTTTAAATATAGTCTCTGACATCGGGACAGGCCTCAGAGGCTGAATGGTTGAGAACCGCTGCTCTTAAGTAAAGTAAATGTTGTCATTGGTAATATTTAAAGCCACAGTTCACCCAAAGATGATCATTTACTCATCCTCATGTTGTTAATGCCCAAGCAGCTCTTTTTCATACAAGGAAAGTGAATATGGTCTCCATCCACTTTCACAGTACGGAAAAAAGCTGCACTTTTGTGTCCTATGCAAGCTAGAAAAGTCATACAGGTTCAGAACAAAATGAGGGAGAATAAATGACAGAATTTACACTTTTTAACTGAGCTATCCTTCAATTTCAGTTTATATTTAATGACATAATCCATGAGAATGGTTGTACACCAGTGTTGTTATAGTAAATATAACGTGAAAGACTTAAACTTAAAAAAACTGGAATTAGAAATAATGCCTTGCAACTGGTATGAAAACTGAAAATATCAAAATGAAAGTGAATTCCAAATATTAATAAATAGTATATTAGTATAAATAATACACTGTCATACGATTGACAAATAATGACATGTCTCCCTCTTGTGGTGAAGCTGATGCATTACTGACTTTCACACAGAGAGGTTTGTGATGGTGCATGATACTCATATTTCCTTCTGATATGTTTTAAGTGCAGTTGTGTTGGATGTGAGGAAACCTTCATGGCTGCCATGGCCTGTACGGTGAGACCCAGACGGGTGGGTGTCAGCGCAGCGAGCATTGCATTGAAGCGCCTGCTTTTACTGACGACAGAAGACGAGTACAAACCCTCAGCTGACACAGAACCAAACCTGCAACACACAAATACAATCATTTAAACACACATATATTATGTAAACACAAACTTTTATTTTGGATGCAATTAATCGGGATTAATCATTTTATATATATATATATATATATATATATTAGGGCTGTGCAAAAATTAATTGCGATTAATCGCATCCAAAATAAAAGTCTGTGTTTACATAATATATTTGAGTGTGCTGTATATAATTATTTTGTATATATAAATACCTATGCATGCATGTATATATTTAAGAATTATTTGCACTTAAATTCTGTATATATATATATATATATATAAATACATAATCTAAATTATATAAATATAAATATTTTATATATGAATAACACATTTTCTTAAATATATACATGCATGTGTGTGTATTTATATATACAAAATAATTATATACAGCACACACAAATATTATGTAAACACAGACTTTTATTTTGGATGCGATTAATCGCAATTAATTTTTGCACAGCCCTAATACATTCTTATATATATATATATATATATATATATATATATACACACACACACACACAGTATTATTTGAATATTTGGATGCGATTAATCATTTGACAGCCCTAATATATATATATATATATATATACACATATATAGTATTATTTGAATATTAAAAATTATGCTTGATATTAATAACTATTCGCAATATTCCATTTATGTTAGAATCAAAGCATTTCCATAATTTTTCCGGTCATTCATAATTAATGGTTAAGGATTTAAAAATAACGTTATAGCGATTATACTCATAACATTTCTGGACAATGAATGGTTAACTAGAAAAACTAAAAATTAGATTCGCTTTTCCATGATAAAAGTTTCCATGATATTTCAAGATTATTATTATTAATTTCAATGGTTTGGAAATCCCAATTTGAGGTTTTTCATGACTTGGTTCATGATGCCGAGAATGTTAACTCACTTTCCCAGCAGATTTTCCCGTGGTATCCGTACATTATTAAATATCAAAATGCCATTGTCAACCCCATTAAGACCTGTGTAAAAACAAATATAAAGTAGAACGATCAAATCTGAAAAACATTATTCAAGAGGGCAGTGTCATCGTATTATTTATTACCCTCCTTGTGCTTCATGTCAATGGTCGTCACTCCCGGCCACACGACTCCGCTCTGATCACGGATCGGCACTATGAAACAGTGGGGACCTGAGACAGACATATTCTCAATAAGACACGTGATTTAATATTTGGCGAAAAGAGTTTGCTGAAATCATTAACTCCAAGTATGTGCAGCGATGCTTGAATGAGCAAACAGAACTAATAATACAAACATTTTGTTCTCATACTCACAGTTCACTCTCTTTATCAACACTGAGATTCATGCTGATTAATTTTTAACACATCAATTGGTGCATAATACATAATGCTAAGCATTTTTATGTTTTCTGAGCATTTTTAGATAGCAAAATGATGAGCACCAAACTTTACCACAAATGATTACAGATATTGTTTAAATCAGTGTGAATACATGTCTAAATTGACTATTGAGCACTAGCGATGTGTTAAAGGGATAGTTCACTTTGAAAATAATTTTTGGTATGTTTTATCTTACCTCAAGGGCATCCAAGATGTAGGTGTCTTTGTTTCCACAGTATTTTCAATTTTGATATTTTTAGGTCAAACCGTTCGTGTCTATCAGTCATATAATGGAGGTCTATGGTCACCACCTCAAAGAGCAGCACAGAGAAGTCCAAATTAAACATGATTTAATGACTCGTAAATGTAAGCACACATTGATGGCCTAAGACACGAAACGAGCTGTTTATGTGAGAAAACGAACAGTATTCATATCGTTTTAACCTCTTGTAATCACAGTCACGTCCAAGTGATCTAGGGGCGCTGATGCTTCGGTCTGCGAAGTGACGGAAAGCGCCGGAAGTGATCTCTTTCGGAAGTGTTACCTTTCACTGTGAAGATCTAATCATATTTAGATATACAAAAAATCGCAATGGAAGACGATTTCGATATATCAACAGACAACGTCTGCGCCTGGGCCCTCAGATCACTTGGACGTGGCTGTGGTTACAAGAGGTAAAAACGATATAAATACTGTTCGTTTTCTCACACAAACTGCTTGTTTCGTGTCTTAGGCCATCAGTGTGTACTTACATTTACGAGTCATTAAATCATGTTTAATTTGGACTTCTCTGTGCATGCTCTTTGAGGTGGTGACCATAGACCTCCATTATATGACTGAACAAGAACGGTTTGAGCTAAAAATATCAAAATTGAAAATACTGCGGAAACAAAGACACCTACATCTCGGATGCCCTTGAGGTAAGATAAAACAAAAATGTATTTCAAAGTGAACTATACCTTTAAGAACATGCCAGACATGCTGAACAAAACATGTGCAGATACTGTAGGTTGTAATTAATGTGAGTATGAACAGTCTGTCTTACCCTGAGATTCTCCATTTATAATGAGCTGAGCAAATACGGCAGCATAGTTTCCTTTCATTGCGTTCCCGATGTACATTTTCTGAGCATCTTCGGAGGGTGTGTGAATAATAAACTCCTGCAAAACAATATGGGCTGTTTGAAGAATTGTCATGTTTTATGGCCAATGTGTGAACAGCTTGTAATGAAACTCAAGAAACGCGCCCTCAGAGTACTTGGACGTGGCTGTGCTTACAAGAGGTAAAAACTATATAAATACTGTTGGTTTTCTCACACAAACCGCTCGTTTCGTGTCTTAGGCCATCAATGTGTGCTTACATTTACGAGTCATTAAATCGTGTTTAATTTGGACTTCTCTGTGCATGCTCTTTGAGGTGGTGACCATAGACCTCCATTATATGACTGACAGACACGAACGGTTTGACCTAAAAATATCAAAATTGAAAATACTGTGGAAACAAAGACACCTACATCTCGGATGCCCTTGAGGTAAGATAAAACATATCAAAAGTGAACTATCCCTTTAAGCTCAAATCTTTGTCTATTTCACAGGTGGATTTAACAAGTTTGTGAACAAGATCTTTAGATACGAGATCCTTTTCTTCTGTACTTATATCCAGGAAATAAGGAAATAAGGAATAAGGAAATAATTTGTACTTATATCCAAATTACAAATTCAATTTCAGTCTGTTTCCCACAAAGCTATTGTTTGGGTTCGGAAAAATTTGTTTTTTGGGTTGTTTTTTTTTTGTACAGCACTATGGTCAACCTGTTTTTTTCAAATGTGCTTTATAAATAAATACTGTATTGTAATTATTGCATGCTTTTTACTTTGGAGTTTGACGGTATCAATCACCAGAAATAGTTTACGACATAAATAAATGATGCCGGAATTCAAATTTTGGGGTGAACTTTGTTTAAACGTTTAAAATTTGCATTGCAATCACTATTGAGCTTGCATAGAGTAGAGCTGGGTATTACCTGTGTGTATTGATCGTATCGAGCCTCAGTGAGAATGCCTCGAACGTTGCTACCGTGGCCCCTCTCGGTCATTGCAAACATCCCTGTGAACTGTAGCTCCTGCAAATAAACGCAGAATCATATAGACGTTGCGTTGACATTACATCAATAATTGCAGCCATTCTTGCATTAAACAAACAACACATGTGTAAACTGAGCCAAAAGTGAGCAGGACTTTGGCTTGCAAACATGTATGTGCACATCGTGTTGGAATCTGGAGCGCACAGAATTTATTCATGACTTACTGATACAGGCAGGTACCACTTCTTCTTCTGCTCTGGACTGCCTAGATTATTGACAGCACCTCCATACAGTCCACACACAACACCGAGCTGAGGGTTACAGCAAACAGTGCGCTGTCACTATTCAAATGCACCACCATAGTGTGGAATAAATGCAAATGTGGAGCATCATGCGTGCCAACATGACATGCAAATGTGCCTCAGAACAGCTCAAAACTCTAAACAGCAGGCAAAGATACCAGAAATCCAGTTGCCTTTATTAAGAAGCAACTGGAATATAAGAACAAAGCTGACAAACCTTGACTCCCGTGGCCATGTCAGCGGAGCAGATGACCTCGGTGATGCCCCAACTCTTGTTTATGAAGCCGTCTTGCTTCTCTTTTAGCTAAACAAAGGCAAATAAGATGTGCATTACACTAACAAAACATACCATCATGCAATACTGCATGCACCATGGTGAATCCCTGTTTTATGACATCTACCGTGGTAACTAATGAAGCTGATCCTTTGAGAACAATGCAAACTGAATTTCAGTAACGTGATATCTATTGTTTTTACCAAATGACATCCCATCTTTACCATGCAGTAATGCGTAATTGAATGCGTAATGACGACTATACCTGGTTTTGAAGGTGTTCTCTCATGAAAGGCAGTCTTAAGATGTGATAGAGTCTCTCTGCGGTCAGGTCTCTGCTCTGATCCAGAGTCAGTTCATAACTGCACAAGAATTCACATTCAAATGTCGCGCAAAATGGATTTAAAATCTATTGAAACCGTTCACAAAATGTGCTCAGCCTCCATCAGGTGTCTGGGAGAAGTTGTGACTGCTAACTCCTCGCAATGAAACCTACCTGCTGCACTGAAACAGATCACACTTTGAAATCGCGTCCCGAAAAGCATCTTTAATCTCCCAGAATTCTCCATCCAGATATCTGGCGAGGCTGCTGGGTTGTTTTTGATCCATGGATGATAACAAGATGACTTGATTTCCCTGGTTTTTACTTTAACTGTAACTGTAACTGTACCATTCCACTTCCGCGTTTGGGTGATGTCATCGCGTTCGTGGCAACACAGCCAATACCCTGTTTTATTGCCAAACATATCAAAATATGAAATGCATAACTCTACATTTTATTAAGTATAATAGACTTGTGGACCGTTGCTTATGTTTGCTTTTTTTTCTAGATTTCATTACAGTGAAGTAGATTAATATCAAATGAGTTTCGATGATAAAATTATAAATTAGCCTATCATTATGATTGCTAAAAATGTGCTGAATTCTGCAGGTTTTTCGCGGTTAATGTAAAAGGTTTACGTGATTATCATGACTGGAAACGTATAATTATTTTACAGTACAGCTGGATTCATTTTCCTCTCAAGGTTAATGCTCCTCCCATTCTTATCAATGGAACAGCCCGGCGCCGGAGCAAATAGACACAAATAAACTATTGGCTGCTTAACTGAGGTCACCGTGGCCTTATGAAAAAACATAACCACTTACTATACTTACTGCATACGGTTCCTTCAGAGGTGATGAACTTCTGTTCTGACCAATCATAATCTCTGATATCAATGATATGATATTACCTGATATATAAGGTATAAGAACCGTATCTCTATCTATCTATCTATCTATCTATCTATCTATCTATCTATCTATCTATCTATCTATCTATCTATCTATCTATCTATCTATCTATCTATCTATCTATCTATCTATCTATCTATCTATCTATCTATCTATCTATCTATCTATCTATCTATCAGTCTGTCTGTCTGTCTGTCTGTCTGTCTGTCTATCCATCCGTCTGTCTGTCTGTCTGTCTATCTATCTATCTATCAGTCTGTCTGTCTGTCTATCCATCCGTCTGTCTGTCTATCTATCTATCTATCTATCTATCTATCTATCTATCTATCTATCTATCTATCTATCTATCTATCTATCTATCAGTCTGTCTGTCTGTCTGTCTGTCTGTCTGTCTGTCTATCTATCTATCTATCTATCTATCTATCTATCTATCTATCTATCTATCTATCTATCTATCTATCTATCTATCTATCAGTCTGTCTGTCTGTCTGTCTGTCTGTCTATCCATCAATCTATCCATTTGTCTCTGTCTGTCTGTCTATCCATCCGTCTGTCTGTCTGTCTATCTATCTATCTAGGCTATCTATCTATCTATCTATCTGTCTGTCTATCCATCTGTCTATCTATCTATCTATCTATCTATCTATCTATCTATCTATCTATCTATCTGTCTGTCTATCCATCTGTCTGTCTGTCTATCTATCTATCTATCTGTTCATCCGTCCATCTGTCTATCTATCTGTTCATCCGTCCATCTGTCTGTCTATCTATCTATCTATCTATCTATCTATCTATCTATCTATCTATCTATCTATCTATCTATCTATCTATCTATCTATCTATCTATCTATCTATCTATCTATCTGTCTGTCTATCCATCTGTCTGTCTGTCTATCTATCTATCTATCTGTTCATCCGTCCATCTGCCTATCTATATGTTCATCCGTCCATCTGTCTATCTATCTATCTATCTATCTATCTATCTATCTATCTATCTATCTATCTATCTATCTATCTATCTATCTATCTATCTATCTATCTATCTATCTATCTATCTATCCATCTATCCATCTATCCATCTATCCATCTATCCATCTATCTATCTACTGTATAAACACAGTTTTACATTCTAAATCTAAGATTCTTAATCTAAATGTCTATTTAACATAGGGGACTAAACAAACTGACCTCTAACATGACTTTTTATGACTAATTATGATGATGCTGTTGAATATTAAATATATATCTTGAAATATATATATATATATATATATATATATATATATATACGAGTTATCTATGTGTATGTCTTTCTGTGTGTGTGTAGGCTATGTAAGTGGGTGTTATGTATGTGTGTGTGTCTTTTGATGTGCCAAACGCAGCTCCCTCATTGTTATTTCTGATATGACTCAAGATGCGCAGGCAAACAGTTCATCTACGAGCTCCTCTCCCAGACCAGATCCCGTGAAAACACCGTGAACACGCATATACTGCACTAGGACCTAGAAATCAATCGCTTTAGCGGCTTTACCATCTGTGGGATCAACACTAGCTACTATAGTCTGAAACCGCGAAGCGTTTATTTTCCTGTCCCGTCTCAAGCGCGCGCTCGATTTCAGGTCAGAAGATCTCCCGGCGTGAGGGAAAGTGGATTTTACCAGTTTAAACAAGGTGAAAACACTACGAAACAATGTGGAGATCTCTCCTGCTTCTCCTCTGTCCTCTGCTGCTGTCTCTCTGCCGAGGCGTGTGTTTCGAGTGCCCTGAGATCTGCAGATGTTCTCAGAAGAGCATCACCTGTAACAACGCGACAGAAAACACCAAGAGCAGGACTCACAGACTGTAAGCACACATCTCTTCATCGTTTATGTCACTTATAACACCTAAAGTGGCACTTTTATTAACTCATTGCACTTAAAGTGGGACTTTCATTTACTCATTACGCTTAACATTTCAGTGTAGGCTATAGCATTTGGAGACCGGGGTAAGTTGTCACATATAACTTGTTGATTTGATTTGGACATTTTTTTCAATTTTTTGAGATAACTGGCAAAAAATGTCACCCCTATCTGTATTTATTTCCATATAAGTCTGGTTGGGGCGTGACGTTTTATTATAATGGGCGAGTTGTCACATGTGCTTCACATGTTGCAGGCTAATTTTTACATTATTAATATGCCGTAATTTATCAGCCAAAATAATGGATTAATATTTATGTACAGCATGTATGCTTTTGCTCTAAAGCATTCTAGATATTGTCTAACTCAAATCAGAATTTAAAAAAAAACCTCAGCAGATTCTCATTATGACAACTTAGTCCAAAATGTGCTGTATTTAGATAATGATGGTGATGGGTGTGTGTGTGTATACATGTCAAGACTTTAAGGTTTGTGTCCGCCTCAGAAATTGATTGACACATTCTCTGCAGTAAAAGTCTATAATTATAAAATATTATAATAAAAGAAAAGCAGTTGCACATCAAGTACAGAACAGGGTGTTCATTAGTGGTCATTAAAATAGTACTTTTTAATACTACTAGTGTTGGCAGATTCATTTTGTGATAATAAACCTTATGTAAACCTACTATTATGTAAATATCTCACACACCCAAATACCTAAAAAAAGAATCTCAATTGTTTGCATGTTAGTACAGAATGTTTTAATCAACATTTCAACATTTTACTTTAACATGTGATTTAGAGTGACAGTATCTCTTCTCATAGGACGAAGGGAGTGTGTTTGTGTTTGTGCTGCGTTCAATTTATTGTCTTCATGTGTGGACGTCTACACCATAACAGCAGTGGATGTGCTTATATTATGTATCTGTTTCATAAATAACCATCCCAAATATAGTCTAAACAGATATGACCCATTTAGTTATCTGAATAGTAAATAATTAGTTATCTATATACTGTAGATACCCATCTATTATCTAAAAAATGTACAAATAACAACTCTGAATGCTACCATGTGGTTTTGAGACAAATATGAATACCGTCTGTGTTATATGAACAGTGGCTCAAAAAGTAGAACACAAAAGTCTTAATAATTTATTGCATGAATTAATTTGGTATTTTTAGCAAACCTTTATCATGACTAATGTGAGGGGTAGCTACATTTTGCTCTCAAACCCATATTTATTCACAAAGGAATATTAGTTTCGGTTGAATAAAAAGCGAGATAAAGGCCAACTCTTTGATGGATCATTGTTCTCTCTGCTTGTCAATTGATAAGAAGTTCAATATATTTTAACTGTATTTAATGCATTAAAGGGTTCCACTTTTTTGGATAAAAGGGATAATCCACTCCCTTTAAGGCAAGTCAGTTCCCTCGGCCATCAAGAAAAAATACAACTAGCATGCAAGCATCTCCTTGAATGAGGAAAGACTGAAATCTCTAGATCTATAATTGCATTTTAATAAACATTTCAAATAAATTCTGACAACAATTATATCATTAAGACCAAAAGTGACATCTTTATTCTTCACCCTTTATTCAAATATTATTAAAAAAAATTAATGCTAAATCATTTTTGGCTTTTCAGGCTGTCATCAACACGAGAGAATCAACTAAACATTGATAACTGATTATGATGTTGTCAATGTATGCTTTATGTACATTGATTATTATTATTTGAATAGTAAAATAAAACCTGCACCTGTAATTTGCCTCTTTTTTTTTTGTCAAATACTTTTGTCAGAACACCAAGTTTAGTGTTTTGTTCTTCTCTCATATTGAGAATATTTAAAAAGCATAAAATATGCATGCTCATTTAAAACAATAATCCCCTTCTGACATCACTTTTGGCCAGCACTGCCATTCTTCTTTGACAAATAACACTAAAAAACTGTATTTTCAGGCTGTTAATGCACCTTATAAAAAAGGCCTCCGTCAAAACGGTGACAGAGTCCTTCCTGCAATTTCCCGCATTTAGTTTTCTACCTTTTCTAGTTTCTTTTTGCTCTGAATACATTAACAGAGCAATCGTGATGCAGTCCTCGCTTCTCATTATAGTCTTGCTTACGCATGACACCTGAAAAAAGCAATGGGGGAGCTGTTGACTTGTGTCAAGCTTGAGAAAAGTAATATCCGAAGTAGACAGGTCAAGTGGTTTTGTCTGACTGACGGGTCTCGGCTTGCCATCATCATCACGCCCGCTGAGCCGAGCGTGTTAAGAGAGTCTGCTTAGTGTCCTTGAGGCCTTGAAATCATCTTCTTCCTCTACTGAAACCTTGAGCCCCGATAAGAGTTGCGTGCAATCAAGGACATGAGATAAATGAATAATGTCCTTAAAAATAAGAAAAAGAAGTGTGATCACACACCCCCTTCAAATTTTGTCATTTGTTTACGTTTTTTTAATTCCACTTGGTTTTAGACGAATGTGAGCACACGTAATTGACATGCAGCATCTGGCATTGTGTAATTAATTTTACAGTGTCTCAAAAAGTATTTGGTTCATACCCAAGACACACTCAAAATGTCGCTCTAATACCACGTGAACTCACTCAGAGGCCCACACAGAAGAAAATGAAGAGTTGAATAAGAAAGTTTATTTATATATCACTTTATAGATTGCTAAATGAGGCAAGAGTGTAGAGTTACATTCAAGCTAAGACATGGAGAATTTTATTTTCAAGGAAAAAACTTTTAAAAGGGATAAAATGATTGACTACAGGGCACTTTAAGAACTTTGTCCTTTGAAACAAATGGCATTTAATGATTAGCATTCTTTCCAGGATTAATGAATAAATCAAAATTCATCCTTTTTTTTAGCACTTAAACATGCTTCGAGGCTTCTGTAAGCATGACTAATTTCCAGTATGATCCACGACGTGAGCTCCAACCGAAGCGAGAGCCTTCGAGCGCTAACAAGAGTCGGGCGGTGACTCCACACTCACATCATTAGACCTGCAGTGCAAGAGATGAATCAAGCAACACTTCACAATTACAAACTCTGAGAGCACTGTGACCTTCTCTCCAAAACAACACCAAGTGATAATTATCCGAGTGCAAAGGTTCCAAACTCTTAAATGAAGTATGCAAGACATAATGTGATGTAATTACTTGCAATTTGCATGGTCATTTTTAGCAGTGCATTGGAAAACGGGATTGTTGTTTTGATAATTACGGGGGAAATTAATGTTGCTGTAAATAGGACGCAAAATACTTCCTCAAGTCCCATAAAAGGTACTAACGCAACTGGAATTTGGAATAGCAGCATACTATTCTTTTATTCAAAGGATATGACTGTCTGAAAAAGTGGCACGGTAGTGAACTATTCTGAATATTATGATTTTACAGGGTTAAATGAAGGTCAATTGTCTTCTTTTGAGATTTTGGTCCTTGCTGAATGAGCTTTTATCTGCTCTGTCTCAGAGTGGAAGTGCTTTGTTGACGTCTTATTTTAACCAGTACAAGACATCTGTTCAAGCTCCTTTTATTTTAACCTAATTTTCCACAGAATTTAAATTTTTTTACAGGACATGTTTTAACATATTTAAAGGAGTAGTTCACTTTAATTTACTTTTAATTTAATTTTTGATGAAAACATTCCAGGATTTTTCTCCATATAATGGACTTCAATGGGGTCCAAACGGTTCAAGGTCCAAATGAGAGTTTTAGTGCAGCTTTAAAGGGCTTTAAACGACACCAGACGATGAATAAAGGTCTTATCTAGGACCCTTCTAGTCATGACTCGAAAAAAGATTTGTTCATTTTGATGAACAGGAGAGTCACGAACGCGCATCACAGAACAGAGCAAGGCGAGCATTTGTGCTTATAAAACGTATTTTTTTAAATGTTTTTTTTAAATGAGCGATCGTTTCACTTGATAAGACCCTTATTCATCGTCTGGAATCGTTTAAAGCCCTTTGAAGCTGCACTGAAACTCTCATTTGGACCTTGAACCGTTTGGACCCCATTGAAGTCCATTATATGGAGAAAAATCCTGGACTGTTTTCATCAAAAACCTTAATTTCTTTTCAACTGAAGAAAGAACGACATGGATATCTTGGATGACATGGGGGTGTGTAAATTATCAGCACAAGCTTTTTTTTAAAAAGTGAACTAATCCTTTAAGGTTTTTACAAGAAAATGTGATTTGCTATGTGGTTGCTGTTCAGGATCAGGGATTTATTCAAATTTATTCCCATTGTGACTAATTGATGTGAAATTATTATTCATTCATCATTTGCATCTCAATTTCAGAGTTTTGAAGTACATCTCTCTGAGAACCATCAGCAGTCGCAGTTTCGACCACCTGAAAGGAGTAAAATCAATGTGAGTAAAAACTGACGTCAGATAACCAGATGTTTAGCATGTCCACTGAAGGGAAATGCCATCCATCATCATAGTCCTCCGAGCCAACAGGCACATCTCCACATCTGTGATCTGTGAAGAGGAGTTTTGATGTTCACTCCCTTTTTCAGAACGCACAGTCGAAGGAGCTTTCGATGCCAATTTTTTCCATGCGGCTCTTTGAAAAAGCTCAGGACATCCAAGTTAGGAGGAACAGTTTGAACGCTCGCACAGAATAGATTATTCTTTGACTGAATAGCATGTATTAAAAGGAGCAGAATTTTGTCAATGCCAGTTATATCACACAATATCAAAGAATCTTTCTCTCTTGAGATTGAATTTTCGTGCAAAAAAGTGGAATGGCCTAAAAAAAGATGTTTGGACTATATGGGGTTTACAATGAAAAATTCATACTAATCTTTATGAAGTCTAAAATGCAAAACTTTATAATGAAACCACAACTTGAATTAGAGAATGCAATGCAATTAGACATGGTTATGTAAATTAACATAAATGAGATTATAGTGAAAACTGTTTTATTTTTATTAAAAAAGTAGATGTTATTTGTTTTGCTTTTTGTAATTTATTTATATGAACATGATATATATCAGAATAGACCATTGGAATTCATATATTTGTTATTATTGTTATTATGATTGTACCGTTCAAATAGTTTGTGGTTGTATGATTAAAAAAAAAAAGAAATTAATACTTTATGCATTAAATGATTCAAATGTGACAGTAAATATTATATTCTAATTATATTTCAATTATAATAAGAAGAATTGTTAATAAGAAATGTTGATATTACACATGTTCATGCTCTGTAGGCTTCATCCATCCAAGTTTTTGATGATGCACGATTCATTTATTCAAGCGTAAATAAATGCATAAAATTGTGTATTTTGGGACACATTTTGCCACTCATTTTCATTCATTTGTTGTTTTTCCCCCCAGAGAAATCTCCCAGAGCATATCATTGGAAACCATAGAGACAGAAGCATTCAACAGCCTTCTGAATGTCTCAGAAATGTAAGAAACCACTCAAGCTACAATGAAAGTGATTCATGGATAATTGACTTGATTTGCATGCATTTCTTAATGACTGTATTTCATTACTGTCCGTAAAACCTACCGGAACAGAATCTTCTCTGACAGAGACTGAGTCATGGTAAAGTGTCGTTTGTTTGTGATTTGTCATGCAAGAATTTGTGTCACAGCTCAATCCAGAACACGCGGAGTCTCATTCACATCCACCAGCGGGCTTTCAACCACCTTCCCAAGCTGAGATACCTGTAAGCAGCACATAATCTCTGTTTTCCTATTTTAATTGACATAAATCAGAAATGAATATTCTTAAAACCCAAGGAGTTAACATAACTCAAACCGATTGGATTAAACCATTTAAAGGGATAGTTCACTTTGAAATTAATTTTTGCTATGTTTTAGCTTACCTCAAGGGTATTCAATATGTAGGTGTCTTTGTTTCCACAGTAGTTTAAATTTTGATATTTTTAGGTCAAACCGTTCTTGTCTGTCAGTCATATAATGGAGGTCTATGGTCACCACCTCAAAGAGCATGCACAGAGAAGTCCAAATTAAACATGATTTAATGACTCGTAAATGTAAGTACACATTGATGGCCTAAGACACGAAACGAGCAGTTTGTGTGAGAAAAGGGACCGTATTTATATAGTTTTTACCTCTTGTAACCACAATAAAATAAAATATCAAAATTAAAAATACTGTGGAAACAAAGACACCTACATCTCGGATGCCCTTGAGGTGAGCTAAAACATACCAAAAAAGTGAACTATCCCTTTAAGTAAACAAAAGAGTACTGTGTACTTATTCCAGGTGATTCCACATAATAATTTTAAATTAAACTATTAATCCACTTAATGTCGCCCTGTGGTGAAAATCAAGCTTTTAATGTTGTTTATATGTATATGTGGTGTTTTTAATATGCTTTAAGACAAACCATGTGTAAATGCATAAGCATGCATTCAAATGCAGTGAACTAAAGACAGTCTCAAACACACGGTTTGAAATCGCTGGAAAAAACAGATCAACTTGTGATCGTCAATGAGTTGGTGTGAGTGAGTGGAGGTGGGGCTCATTTGCATATTCATTGAACTTCGTATACTAAAGGAGGCAATGGTGTCGAGTTACATTCAATCTATTTTCAGGCGTGACCAAGGAAAAAAATGCTTAAATATGTGATTTTGGTGATCAAAGATGAGTTTTAAAGGATAAAACTATCGACTACACGGCTGAAACTTTGTCAAAAAGTAGTAGTACCAGGTCCCGGATTCATTCTCGAACTCAGGAGATGATTGAGTGTGTTTTTTTGGTTTCTTGGTCAAGAAGGTCAAGACCCAATTCTCTTTTGCTTTGTCTTTCCATAGGAGCATTTCCAACACTGGCATAAGTGTATTCCCTGACCTGACCTCCATCTTCTCCCTGGAGCCCTATTTCATACTGTGAGTTTACCCTGTGGATTCATCTGTTTGAGAGATGGTGTAAGTGAGAATAAATGATGGAAAGTAATAGCGAAGCTGTAATTTGACCGTCTCAAGCTGACAGAAAATGGGGTGTTATGAAATGGACAGACGACTCGTGAGTCAGAACACTGGATAAGAAAAGCACAGATGTATTAGATTAGGAGACTAATATCTTTTTGTCCATGAGTTTTGTTTTTGATGTGAAGTGTCTTATTGTTTCTTGTTCTTTTTTAGGGATATTTGTGATAACCTCAACCTGCGTTCGGTCCCACCAAATGCTTTCAGCGGAATGACGAGTGAATTCACCACAATGTTAGTATCTCACACTATGGCATCTTGTTAATGAGTCAGGGCTGTTTTTTTTTTTTTTTGTCAGGTGAACCTCTTTGATCTAAAATATTTGCTTAACGTGCCACCTGAAATTTTAAGTTAATGTTCAATCATTTTTAACAGATCAGTCACATGTTTAGGGTTCCCTTTGGCTGCGTTAATGGCGCTTTTTAGCCAACTAAAATCTAACAGTCAGTAAAAATAATAACAAACAAAATACAATCGAATAAAGATACAAATGAAATAAACAGTTTTTTATGTTGTCAGGTATTCAGGTAAGAAATACTATAGAAATTGAGTAAAGTAATAATCACAGGTAAAATAAACTCTTATTGCAGCTACTAAAGTTACTCAGTCAAGAGCAGTGAGGGATTTTATCTTTGTCTTTTGTTGTTTGAAATAACATTAAGGACTCAGACAGAAGCTGGTTTAGGCAGGCATGATGGACTGCACTGTAAAAAATAAAACCATAATTTTTACGGTAAAAATACGGTAGCAACGTTTCTGGTTTTACAGTCTGAACTTAAAATTTACAGTAATAAACTGTATTTCATTATCTGATATAATGTTAATTTACTAACTTATTGAAGTATTGATATCTGTTTTGTACCATTGTAATACACTGACAACCAACAATCATCACAGCAGAGATGAGAGTCACAAGCAGATTTTCCACAAGATAATGAATACTTAATTAAAGAAGCTGCACAGTCATTCACACAAACATTAAACACCATCATGGTAACACACATAAAATAAAAAAATGCAATAAACGTTCATTTAACAACATTAAATGTAACATAAAACCCTAATGTACATAACTGATTAGAAAACTATTAAGAAATGGTTATTTCAACAAAAATACACACAGGGAATTGTGGGAATGTCAAATTACGTTTTTTCACTGTAAATTATACAATGAGTTGTTCTTTTTCACTTTCAAAAACTGTAAATTTAACGGTATTTTACAGTAAAATTACATTAAATGTACCATGAGATCTATCACAGTTATTTACCGTATATAGGACGGAAACTCTCTTAGCATTTTTACAGTCTTTTACCGTTAAAAACACGATTATTTTTTTGGACACTTGCCAAAACGGGCAGTTTGATTTTTTTTTTTTTGTCTAATTGTCGTGGAAATCCATGATAATCTTTTGGTAAATTTCTTCAACTGTCCCTTCAACTTGTGCAGTCCTCATTGTCGAGCCCTGTATTGTATTGTACATTTCTTTGTGTTTTGCCAGAGATTGTTACGTTACTCGACACAAATGGGCTTGTTCTCCTTGATTTCAAGATAAGACATGAGAGTGTATGCTATTAACCCGCCGGATTGATCATTGCGTTACCATTAAAATGTGCACATCTAACCAAGATTAACTGTGAGAGAATCTTTTCCCAAATCATCCCTAACTAACATTTTCAGCATGCTCTTATTCGTAGACAAAAAGGTCAATAGATTTTCGTTATAGGTTTTGTCATCAAAAATGGTCTTTTCTGTAGTTATTGTTAGTGGAAAAATGTTGTTGACGATTAATTGTGTCGTCAACAACATTTTTTCACTGTTTTCCACCCTCTGTCTGACCCTAAGCAATAAAGGGACTCTTTGCAGATGATTTAAAGACACTGTCGCTGTGCAATTCTTATTTGTGAGCTGTGAATTTGCTTTTGGATAAAGTACACTGTGTCATCATCCTTTAATATCAGCCTCTTTGCATCACCATTGTGACAGAGCCATAAAACCATTGTTCCTCAAACCATTAAACGATCAGGGTTACAGTATGTTCTTTATTTAAAGGAGTAGTTCACTTTAAAAAAAACAAAAAACTTGCTGATAATTTACTCCCCCCCATGTCATCCAAGATGTCCATGTCTTTATTTCTTCAGTCGAAAAGAAATTAAGGTTTTTGATGAAAACATTCCAGGATTTTCTCCATATAATGGACTTCAATGGGAACCAAACAGTTCAAGGTCCAAATGATAGTTTCAGTGCAACCTGCAAACTTTTCAAAGGGCTTTAAACGATTCCAGACGATGAATAAGGGTCTTATCAAGCAAAACGATCGCTCATTTAAAAAAAACAACAACAACAAAGTTTAAGTTTTATACGCTCAAATGGCTGTTCGTGACTCTCCTGTTTGAACTCGTTCATCAAAATGAACAAATCTTTTTTCGTGTCATTGCAATGCGAGCATATGAGCTTATAAAACTTAAACTTTGTTATTTTTTTCTTAAATGAGCGATCATTTCGCTTGGTAAGACCCTCATTCATCGCCTGGAATCGTTTAAATCCCTTTGAACTGTTTGCAGTTTGCACTGAAACTGTCTTTTGGACCTTGAACCGTTTGGACCCCATTGAAGTCCATTATATGGAGAAAATCCTGGAATGTTTTCATCAAAAACCTTAATTTCTTTTCGACTGAAGAAAGAAAGACATGGACATCTTGGATGACATGGGGGTGAGTAAATTATCAGCAAAAGTTTTTTTTAAAAGTGAACTACTCCTTTATTATCTATTAAGTTTTGCATTTTTAGTCCCAATAAATGCTCTTTTTGGATGGACTCCCAATGACATGACCCGTATAATAAACAAGGTCAACAAAACAAGGAATATTTTATTGGTGTACAAAAGCAAGACAGATATAAATCAATTTTATGGGGCTACAGGCCTAATACAGTTCAATGACGGTCAGTTTTCAAAGATCATAGTGTTATTAATCAAATCTTGCTTAGTCTACGTAAGTGTACAAGAGGGGCAACCTTCAATTTCTGATCTGTATGCAAACAAGATAGCACAGCCTAACGCTTCCTGAACTTTAACATACAGTATACTCATTTTAAACCAAAAATGTTGTACTTGAAATAATATTCAATACAACTGTGGTAAATACCATAGTATTTGTATGATATTTAAGTCATTATCTGCTAATAAATGTTTCTCTTTCTCTCTCTCTTCAGGAATCTCTTTAACAATGGATTTCAAGAAATAGAAAGCCATGCATTTAATGGAACTATAATAGATAAACTGTAAATATTGACAGATTATAAATACACTAATACCTATTCAGTGTACCATGGGTATGTGTGCTGTATAATCACGGTGTAATCTGTTTCTATTGCAGAGTCTTAAAGAACAACAAAGATCTGCGTTTAATCCATGAAGATGCTTTTAAAAAAGCATTTGGCCCCACTACGCTGTAAGTGGAACAACAGTGAAATACTGCTGCCTTTCTCTTGCAAATTCTGGCTCTTTACTTCACTGGTTCACCGTTCATCTTCTCTGGAGTGAACGCATGGTGTCAGGTCTTATCAGGCATCAATTTGAATGACTAAATCTGGGGTGCATTATCTTACTGTAGAGTCTAGACTAGAGCTTTACCACACCTGCCTTAGATTTTAAGAAAACTTGAAGATCTCGATTGGCTGGTTTAGGTGGGATTGATTGCCGTATGAAGACTTGAGGAGCAGGTCATAACATTTGAAATCAAATTTGCCTTGATGTTTTTTTTACATATAAGGGTGTTATGTAAAAAGGTCAATAGCAAACCACAACCATCTAATCAATTCCTCATGGACAATTTCCTAAAAAAAAATTCTAGTTTGAGAAGCCGTTTCACTCTAGCCTGGGTTTCCACATCTGTCTGGATATCATGGACCAGATTTTCGTACAGACTCATTTGATAGACATTCGTAGCACCCAATATATAGCTCTGCCTCTGGGCATTCATAAACCATGCCTCAAATACGAGAAAATGAACATGTGGTTCCCAGACCACATCTCAATGTCAATATGTGGTCTCGGATTAGCCAGGCTAGTTTCACTCAGAAATAGGTCACAATAGGGAAGAAAACTTCGGCTATTTCTCAATACCAAGTAGGCAAGCTTCGGACTTGTCCTTGCTAGTTCTTACCCTGTCTTTTTTTCTTAAATGTCACTGTCAGTTTTAATGATCAATAATATCTAGTAGGGCTGGGTATTGACACAAATTTCACAATTTGATTCGATTTCGATTCACAAGCTTGCAATTCGATTCCGATTCGATTCAAAATGGATTATTTTGGAAATCAGTTACAATAAATGGCAGATTTTCTCAAGGAAATCAAATGCTGTAAACTATGGGAGTCTAGCTGTAGCCTACTAGGCTTCATTAGCCTAATATGAAGGTAATAATTAACTGTTTTGTAGCTATACAAACACTTAAATTACACTTATTTATTTTTATAATAAGAAGATTATATGAAATATAAACATTTACATGGTGGCTGTCATAACTTGCCAGATTTATTCAAATATGCATTAAATATTGAAAAACATTAAGATTATAATGCATATAATATGGTGTATATATTTAGCAAAATTCTCCTCTCTGGAGTTATTTTTCTAGCTGACTAACAGCTGTGGGTTTCCTGAGGTAAATATGACGATACACGAGTCACGACATTGATTACAAGCTGTTTAACGGACGTCTTTCCACGGTTGAAATGTTGATTGAGCGAATCAATGTGACATGATACGGATTTCGATAAGTTGTACTCTATCTTTTAACACACTTTCAGATGCTCGTTCATGTTTAATTCACGCTGTGACTGGTATTAATTTAACCCGGAAGAGAGATCAGCGCAGCTGAGCCAGAGCGATCTCACGCCACAGCGCCAAAACGTTATTTATGTTTTTGAATTCCTAAAGAAAATGGACGTAATTTGAAATTTGAGACTTTGTTTCATATTAATAATAACAAAGGACAAAGATTATTGCGATGTTTTGGATGCGCGGAGCCGCGATACAATGTTCCATTCATTCAAATAAAACAGGATGACTTATCGATTCTTGAGATTTAAGAATCGGTTCGTAAAAATGAGAATCGATTAATATCGAGAAATCGATATTTATAACCCAGCCCTACTAGCCTGAAAGGTATAGAAGCTAAGTTAAAGTTAAATAGCCTTAATAAAGTTATGAAACTTCACTTTGCCCCCAGCCAAAACGCCATGGAACAAAGTACTACAGTTTAATGAGACCAAAGATAGACTTATACACAAGACGAATTATACGTCAAGTTTATCCACTAGACTAGAGACATCAAACGAAGCACTAGCCGAGCACTAGTCAGACTAGTCAGAAGCACTAGCCGAGGAAAAACTGTTCCAGTCGGGGTTTATTGAGCGTTGAGCGCCCGGTGAACGTCTGGATGTCACATCTCCGAAAATGTCAGATATATTTTTCAAATAGGCGCTATCTTTATAAATAAACCACAGATTTGAGCTTTAAACAACCACATTCTCGCCTGAAACACTCTTAAAATTACATTTCATGGCACACTAACAGTAGTAGGCTATTTTGATATTCCGCGCGGGTTTTCTCCTGGTTGGTGCGAGATGCATTCTGGGATACCTGGCTGTCTCAAGTCCGCACAAGTCACCTCTTGATGCATCCTCGGTAAACGGGGCGTATCAAGAACACATCTGTGGATTTGTGGACTTGGCTAGATGTGCAATTTGACCTGGAACAGTACTTGGGTAGTGACTGATGACGTTTCACAAGAAAACAAGAACGTATAGAGTGCCGAAGTGATGACGTCACTTTGTAGGACAACTCGGAAGCTAACGGCGCATGGGTTCCCTCGGTCGAAAAGCCATGCATTTTCCCCATAGACTTTTGGAAAATCGCAAAAAATAAGATCTGTGTTTAACAAAGAGTTGTGACCCTTACACGTTTTGTCTAGCAAGATAATCTTTACAAGTTAATCCAAAATTTAAACATTTTGAAGCCTATATAAAGATTTAAAAAAACACAATCAGACACAATAAAGTTTAAAAAAAAACACAAGCAGGTTATAACTGTGTGTTCTATGTCATAGATCAAAACGTGAAAATATTTAGAGGCTCTGTTCACCACAAACCTTATTTCAGGCGATTTAGCAAAAACCCATTAAAAAATCCCATAGGCTTTAGAGCGAGGGAACCGTAATGCTAAAATGCTAACTCACTTCCGCGTTTTGGCCTACAGAGTGACGTCGTAACTTCGGCACTCTATTGAGAAACTGCCTTCAGTTTCATGCCAACTTCAATGCAGTATTTCACTCTCTGTTGTTCACCAGGGATGTGTCGTCTACAGCGTTGGAGACACTGCCCTCTCATGGTCTGGAGTCTGTGTTGATGCTGGTGGCTCGTTCGGCGTTCGCACTGAAGAGACTGCCTCCTCTGAAGGGACTGAAGAGCCTGAGAGAGGCACAGCTCACGTATCCCAGCCACTGCTGCGCTCTGCTGAGCTGGGACTCGCACAGGTCAACATATAAAATCAGTTTAGGTGTCATAGTGGAGTCAAATATTCCTCTCATCTTCATCATTGCCATTTTGAATGAGAGCATCACTGGCACTTCTTCCTCAGAGAACGCCATAAAATTAAGCTCCAATAAGAGAACTTGACATTTATCTTTGATATTATGATTCACTGTTCAGATTTAAAGCAGTCTAATTCAATTCCTTCATTTTCTGCTTTTCATATAGGGAGGGTTCTGTTATTGCTGCATTGAGAAATGGATCATCAAACTGTGATGACAACAGCGAACCGGCTAAGTACGTTTGGTTAGTCTGATGTAGTATTGACATGTTTTGTTTTATTTTATTGTTGTACCTATAAGTAAATAATTATAATCTTCTTTATAGATTCAGCAGACCCATAAGAAAATTAATTTTCGAAATGAAATATTTTAAATATATCAGCTGGTAACCGAATAAATGGCTTCTCATGAAAAAAAAAAAGAGATTTGTATCCTCTCTTGTTGTCAATAATAATGTCTCCAACTGTATTTTCCCGGATACCAAAGTCTGATTTGTTTTCATGACAAATCGAATGTAAAGAGTTTTATCTCTAAAAACTGTTTAGATTATAAAGCTAGTATATGGGGGCATATAATAAGTAAACAGAAATCGCAAGTTAACACCACTAACAAGGCTCAAAATAGCCCCACACTAAAACAGTAACATAATGAGGGTCTCTACATGCAAACCCAAACATTGAGAACTTTGTTAGTGTACAGACCGTTTAATAAGAAGATACTTTATAAAGACAGTCCACTTCGTGTATACAGGCAGGAGAAAACAGTCTCGACAAGTCGAACCACGAACGCCGTGTCAATTGAGCTGAACTGTATAGAAAAAAGGGTTCATTGGGGTTCTATATATGAAGCATAGGGTTCTTTACTCAACTCCAAAGAACCTTTTATGCTAAAAAAAGGTTCTATAATGACAAGAAAGAACCCTTTCGGCACAAAGGTTCTATATAGGCTATTATTCATTCATATATTACATTATTCTGCAACATTTTGTAGTTGTAATTACATTATTGCTTATTAAACTGTTGTAGTAACTTAATATCACATTTTAATCAGAAAAACTGAAATGGCACTCTTCGTGTGATATTGATTAACTACATAAAATGATATAAATATATACATTTTCTAGCCCCCAATCTTGAATTTTGAGTTTTGCATTCATGAATACATTTTAGGGTCTTGGTGTTTGTCAATGATATGAAATATTTAATCTGGAAAGGACAAAAACAAATGATAATGAATAAATCCAAAAGGTTCCATATAGAACATTTTTCCTGGTTACAAAGAACCCTTTAATATAAAGATTATTAATTCTGTATAGAACCTTTTAGGGGTTCCAAATACAAAGCGCTGATGGAACCTTTTAAGGTTCTATATAGAACCTTTTCTTCTAAGAGTGTATGAAGTTCAGCAAACTTTTGAACTGCATGAACGGTGTTCACTTATTAACTAGTGATTTCTTTTCACTTATTATATGCCCCCATACACTAGTGTTATACAAAACAGTTTAGATAAAACCCTTTACATTCGATTATCATGAAAACAAATCTCAGAGAACGGTCGACTAGGTACCAATGTGTTATAGACCAAAGGTTCGTGTTGCTTTAAAATAGTAACGAATTATAACCGGTACCGTATAAATTTAACCCCTCCACCCGGGTCTCACTCGACCCCGGGTCTCCGGCATGAGAGTCAGGCGCTCTAACAAGGAGGCTAAAGACTGCAGCCTCTAGTGTCTGTCGCTAGAGTGCTTATTGAGATCAGGGGAGTGAGGTTTACTCGCACAGCAACTACTAGCTGGCCTCCGTTACATAAACATCCTGTATATAACTGTACTTAGGTATAGAGAGCCTAAGTCCCGCCCCTCCGCTTCCGGCTCATGGGACCTTATTTCAGAAAAAATATGAATGGTAGTCAATGGCGAGAGACAACTTATCTTTTTATTCCGTCTGAACTGTGCCCTCAATTACACATATGATGTTTGTCGATTTAAAAGATAATTCTGAAAGTCAAAAACGTTGCAGTTTGTCATACAACATAAGAGGAACATTTAGTTTTATGTGAAAATCGCTCTATGAACTACATCTCCCAGGAAGCGAAACAACAAGTGAGATCCGCTGCTCGTGTGTGTGCAGTCTGGTACAAAACACTCGTAACGTTAACGATTATAACGTAAGACTGTAGAAACAATGACAGACATTAGCCTCAGTAAAGTTAGCTTCATTCATTGAGAGAAAATGTGCGCCTTTGGGGTTTGTAGTCTTTGTAATTACGTATTTTCACAGTCTTATACCTCAACGGTTTGACATCAAACTGCGACTTTCTTTACTTTAAAACGTATCTTTTAAATTGACAAACATCATATGTGTAATTCAGGGCACAATTCAAACCAGATCAAAATATTTGTTGTCACTCGCCATTGACTACCATTCAATATTTTTCCGAAATAAGGTCCCATGGTGGTCGACCGGAAGGGGAGGGACTTAGGCTCTCTATTGTCTTGTGTGTGATATTTTCCCAATACTGAGACATTGACCATTTTCACCCCGTGTCCTCTCCTCAGTCCATCTGAGATCGACGCTTCTCCAACGCTGGACGATCCTCTTGCATCCGACGTCGCTGGATCCACGTCGGCTGAAGACACTTTTGGAAACGCGATCGAGTTCTATTACCCAGAGCTGGACCTGTGTCAGCGCCGACCAGCCCTGCAGTGCGTCCCCGAGGCGGACGCGTTCAACCCCTGCGAGGACATCGCCGGCTTCGGCTTCCTGCGAGTGGCCATCTGGTTCATCAACGTCCTCGCCATCGCCGGCAACCTCACGGTCCTGCTCGTGATATTCACCAGCCGCTGCAAACTGACCGTCCCGAGATTCCTCATGTGCCACCTGGCCTTCGCCGACCTCTGCATCGGCGTGTATCTCCTCATGATCGCGACCGTGGACCTCAGGACGCGCGGACACTACAGTGAACACGCTATCGAGTGGCAAACTGGAGTGGGATGCGGCATCGCCGGGTTTCTGTCCGTCTTCGGTGGCGAGTTGTCCGTCTACACGTTGTCTAGCATTACCGTGGAGCGCTGGCACACGATCACGCACGCTCTCCGACTGGAACGCCGTCTGGGATTGAGCCACGCTTCCGCGATCATGACCGGCGGATGGTTGCTCTGTCTAGCGTTGGCCCTGCTTCCCTTGATAGGCGTCAGCAGCTACACTAAGGTCAGCATGTGTTTGCCGATGGACATCGAGACCCCTCTATCCCAAGCCTACGTCATGCTCCTCCTGCTGTTCAACGTCAGCGCTTTCCTGGTGATTTGCGGCTGCTACGTGTGCATTTACACGGCCGTCCGTAACCCGGAGTTCCCGGGACGCGCCGCGGACGCCAAGATCGCTAAGCGCATGGCGGTGCTAATCTTCACCGATTTCCTCTGCATGGCGCCCATCTCGTTTTTCGCCATTTCCGCGGCCTTCAAAGTCCCGCTCATCACGGTGACCAACTCGAAGATCCTCCTGGTGCTCTTCTACCCCATCAACTCGTGCGCGAACCCGTTCCTCTACGCCATCTTCACCAGGGCCTTCAGGAAAGATGCGTGTGTCCTGCTGAGCTCCATGGGCTGCTGTGAGAGCAAGGCTAACTTGTATCGAATGAAGACGTATTGCTCGGAGAACATCAACCGAAGCAAAAGCAGCTCGGGCTCCAATGCCAACTCCAAAGCCCCTCGCGCCGTCATGTGGATGTCCAGCTTTCCTCATCTAACGCTTCGGCCGCAGGTGCAAAAGGTCTAGCGAAACGAACGCGTTCAGACTCGGCTAATTTACACACGATTTCGTTTCTAAGAGACTCGGGGAAGATGGTACCATTTTCGTGAGGACTCATTTTGCGGCTCATTTTCACTCAATGACTTACAAGACACACAGGTCTTATCTTTCTGAGAGAGAATGTAGCACCCAAAGACGCTGTTGTTAGGGGGTAAATGCAACAAAAAAATGCATTATTATGTCACTAGTCTGTGTTTAAGTCATTTTCAGTAACTCTATGCATGCATTTTCAGTCTTTTGGTGTCTGAATTAAACCTGATTATTGCATGATTGCTGTAAAATCGTTTAATTAGTCAATGTAAGGCTTTTTAATGTGAAAAAGAGTTTCCTTATTTAAGTTATATAACTTATCACAGATGTTTAAAGAGCACGTTCCAGAGCGTTTACACCATGGAAGAGCGCCACTTTGTGGACAAATCGAATTATTGTTCTAAAAACATTACAAATGAAGGTCGTTTTTATTATTATTATTACCATGTAGTATTTGAAATCAAATAAAATGAAAGCAAAATGTAATTGCATGTCTTTCATTATGTACCCATGTAGTAGTATATTTGAGGTATTTTATATTTGTATAGCCTAGATTTTTTCAGATTTGTATTTATAAAGCGCTTTGAAGTTAGTGGACATTAAAATGTATTTTTCAACAATTAGCCATTAAAAATAAGCACGGAAATATTAATTATAAAATATTAATAAAAAGTAAAAATAAGTAGTGTGCGGCTGAATAAAGAATATGTGAAATAAAGCAAATGAAAGATGAGAGATTAAATTAAATAAAAATGTTAAGTAATAAAAATATATAACAAAACATAGAAGGGGCATTGACAAACAAAGCTTAAAAAAAACCTTTCAAATGTAATCCATATTTTTGAGTCATGAACAATGTTTAAACAAGTTTCAGTTGTTAAATAATATTTCAAAATGTTTACATTAATTTTTTGACTGGTTTTATACAGTATCAGACCTACAACCAAATAGTTGAATGTAAATACTGTTGTTGTACCACCTGACATGGGAAGTGTAACAAAAGTTTTTCAATTATCTCAACAGCTTTAAAACTCCTGATATTTATTAAATATGTTTATATAAAAGGTTTCAAACCTAAAATGGTTATGATGCCATAGTAGGCTATTTAGTTTTAATTTTTTTAATTAAGAGACCATTTTAAATTTGTTTGTTTGGACAGTTGCATCACCTGACATTTAGGGGAGCTAAGATAACAAAACATAAAAAAAAAAACCATAACAAAACATAAAATAAAATGTATTATTGAATGAAGCAAGGCTACAAAAAATGAATTCGTTTTATACTAAAATGAATTATAGAATAACTAAATATGTTTTATAGAATAAAGTGATATGTCATGAATTTATCAAATAAGTTTGAAATAAGAAAGTATTGTTATAAGGAAATAACGCACTTGGACAAAAAAAATTATGCGGTTCATCAATATGTCATAAAACAAAACAACACGGGTAGTGAATTTCGTCAGGAGCGCGCATACATACCAACCTGCTGGTGACGTCACGCGACGGACCGCGCTCCTCCAGCGAGAGCGCGCGTGGTAGTGGAGTCTGCTGCGTTCGTCACGGCCAAACACACACACATTCCTTCGTGTGTTAAATGACCCCGAGAAAGCAGAAAAGAAGATGTTATTTGCTCTGCACATACTCTGCCTCGAGTGGATATTCGCCTGACACATTTATACTTGAGGAACGAGAAAAGGAACCGTTATGGTGTTTATTTTAGGCAAAAGTTTCTCAGCGATGTCGCGCTTTTTGACTCTACTGCTCGTCGGATTGTTTTCACAGTCAGTGACAACTGGTAAGATGTGTGTTTACCTTTAAGTTACTGTTTTCTCTTTGTGCACACTTTAAAAGCAACTGAAGCAAAAACCTTAAAAAGTTTATTGTTCAGAACTAAAGCAAGGTCTTGTTAACTTTTGCATGTGCTGAGATTTGTCTTGCGCGGTTTAAAATGGCATTTTGCTTTGTTTGTGTCATATGGTATCGATGTATGCGCAGGAACTTTAAGTGGAATCATGTTGTTAACACAAAAAATGCTTTTATACATAAAAAAAGAGAAAAACTTTAGTTTTTAAAAACGTATGTGCTTTGCAAAATACTGTGTTATTTCAGCCCACAATTCACTTTTAGAGGATTACACTGCTAAAATAAGTTTCATAACTAGAAACTAAACAGGTTAAGAAAGATCTGTTATTGTGTTTAGTTCATGTGGTCAAAAAGATAAGATTTTACTGAAGCACTGGTGTAATTTGTTTTACAGTACAGTATCACGTTAAATCAAAAGTTTATTATATTAATAAGTTTGATAAACTGACAAAAATATTATGATTCATAAATAAACTTAGTGACAGAACATTATATCCCAGCAAAATGTTTGATTTTTATATTATGTGGAAATCTATATTCACTAAAAAAAATACATTTTTCCTGCTGGATTATGTATCTGAAATCTCATCAGTGCTCTCTGGGATTGTGGGAAACCTTATATAAGACTTGGAATTTTCTATAAAACCTGGATCTGTTTATAATATCTTTTAATAAACAAGTGCAAGTGGAAGGGTGGAAGTACTTAGTGTGAACGTGTTTTCATTCCATTCTAGCTCTTGTTAACTTATATAAACAAAATTTATTTCTATCACTAAATCATTGATCAACACCTGATCATTTAACTGTGCATACGAAGTACGAAATCTTTTTTATCTAGTTTAATGAATCCATTTGTAGTATATAAAAGGCTCTCTCAATAAGAGCTGCGTATGCTTCCTTTGATAACAAATGCTTTAGAGAAAGAATTTCCTTTTGCTCCTAGAGAACAGGATACTGGTTTTCCACTGCATTTCTGAAGCAATGCCAAAGCTGAGTCACAAACCTAAATAACAAGGATTTCCCTTACTGAAAAGCAGTGCGGCTGAACCATGGCATACCATATAGCGAGGAACTCAATGATCATGTGTTTGTAGAGGTGTAACGAAAACCTACATATCACGATACGATATTATTGCAATACTCCAATGCATATGATAAAAGAGTGCTGGTGGGCAACGATTAATCACGATTAATCGTATCCAAAATAAAAGTTTGTGTTTGCATAATACATGTGTATGTACTGCGTAATTATTTTTTTATATATAAAGACACACACATGCATGTATATATTTAAGAAAATTTGTTATTTATATATAATATAAATTATGCATGAATATACATACAAAATATACATGCACATATTTCTTAAATGCACTATTATGTTAAATATTAAATACATAGATTCCTAGATTAATTGCAGACTTTAGATGCAGCGCACCAGGCCCTTATTTGTACATGTAGTTTAACATGTAAATGTGGTAAAACATCTTGACCGGCATGATATTGACGAAAACTCTGATGTCCTCAAACAGTTGCCAGTTGGAAACATCCCCTTACTGTCGTCCATCACGGAGGTTCACCGCATTGGGTGAGACAGGGCCGTTCTTTCCGTCCAACGCAGGCAACGGAGCCGCTGATTGTCCCGGGACGAGCCTCCGGTGTACATCTCTCACAGGAGGAGATCCAGAAGCTGCGCTTCAAACCCACCGTGGGCAAAATCCAGCGCTCGGAGGGGACAGAGGTCACGTTTAACTGCTCCATAGACGTCAATGATGTGAGCCAGGCCCAGGACCTGAATATCCTGTGGTTTAGGAACGGGAAGGAAATCCCGGATGGCATGCAGACGCATATCTACATACAACGGACTTACATCTTACAGTCCACTATAAGGTGAGAGGACGTAAAACAGCCATTCAATTGTGACCAATTCATAGTTTTCATGTGACGTCACACCATTATAGGCCATTTCAAGGACGTAAACATTAAAAAATGTGTTGGATTGCTACTGCGCATGTGTGTTTCTGCCATTTTTAAATCTCAGATCTGCCAAAACAAGCTCTAGTGTAGCGAAAAGGCAACAGTTGAGGTATCTCCAAAAACTGGAATAACCGGACCCTTTAAATAAGACTTTGATGCGTAAACTTTATATTGCTAATTGCTTAGTATCCAGCTTTCTCGCTTCACTTCTGCAATCCAGCCGCGTTCTCGGAAATCTAAACATTTTCATTTGCAAAAGAAGGTTCGCTTCAGCCTATTGGGCAACAAGGACCTAATTTTTATTTTGATATTTTTAAATATCAGGATTAAATACAAATTTCAAGCGCATCCTGCCATTGTTTTGAATGCGTTCGACAACTAAACCGACGAATAGCCGTCGAAATGGTCTAGAAACGCCCATCTGGAGGGCAAAACAAGCCTTTCCACCATCGCATGCCTGTCATTTTTACCAGGTTTGTTGTAAGACGGTGATATTAAAAGACCAAATTCAATATACACCTTAATGATTATGCATACTTTGCACAGGCAAGCAAATGAACAAACGAATGTTTCTCGTTTAGTATTTTTCCATCAAAAACCATTATAGAAAACTCATATTCTTGGCTCATCTTCTCATCTGCATATAGCATGCATCATCAAAAAGGTGTAAACTGAATTTGATCTTTTAATATTACTTTTTTTTAGTACATTAAGACACTTTAAAGGTGGGTTGCACTTTAAGGCGTCGGTTCACCCTCCATCTATGCTGCTCGATCAGCCCTTTAATTCTAGTCTTTCTGCGTAGTTAATCTGTGTTTATAGGAATAGTTCACTTTGAAATTATTTTTTGATATGTTTTAGCTTACCTCAAGGGCATCCAATATGTAGGTGTCAGTGATGCGCGGGTTGATCCGAAATGAGCGGGTGCCTGCGGTCACCCGCGGTTACCCGCAGTTACGGGTCATCCAAAAATGTTTTTAATGATATTCGGGTCGCGGTCGGTCGGGTCGTTTGAAAAAAGATGCCAATTAAACATTTGTATATAGTACTAGACACAATTTTTGATGAAATATACAGCCCTACACATTATTGGCTGAATAACTGGCACGAAGATAACACACAAGCTCAGTCTAAACAGTTCTCGGTTCTTTATTAGTGATTTGAGAACCGCTGTCCCTGTGCGTTCGGTATACGCAGTATCTATGCGCAGTATCAGCTGCTCGTGTTCATCACTTCTCTCAACAGTGGCACTAACATGTCTCGGTTCAGTGAACTGTTGGAGTTACTGGAGTAAAATATAATTCTGGATATTGATTTATTTCGATTCGGAGGCGACTGTCAGGCATGTCTGAAAGTGAGTAACTTTAGTAACTTGTGGATCAGCACTGACGCAAGACGCAAACTGTTTCGAACGATTCAGTTCGAGTGTACTGGTTCGACCGGTTCACTAAAAAGAACCGGTTCAAAAGAACGATTCGTTCACGAACCGGCCATGTCTATGATCACTACAGTCTGCAGAGAGATGGAGGCGGCAAGAGAAAAGGTGAAGACTGGGGAGTGGAAGCTGCGCAAATACACAAATAGAAAGAGTAAAAGTGTGGGAGACATTTGCTGAAATAATGAAAGATGATGACCAAAGTGCTGGCTTTGCCTTTGTTATGTGTAGGCCTGCGTCTTCTTACGATGCTGTGTTGTTACACGTCTATGGCCCAATAACGCTCCGATGAGCATTTACTACTTTTAAAAAATGCGGCCAGGAAGCGGGTCGGGTGCAATATTTTTTTACTTTTTTTTGCGGTCCGAGTTGCGGGCGGGTAGCTGAAAACGTCGGTCGGTTGCGGTTTGTTTATACATTGACCCGCGCATCACTGGTAGGTGTCTTTGTTTCCGCAGTATTTTCAATTTTGATATTTTTAGGTCAAACCGTTCTTGTCTGTCAGTCATATAATGGAGGTCTAAAAGAGCATGCACAGAGAAGTCCAAATTAAACATGATTTAATGACTCGTAAATGTAAGTACACATCGATGGCCTAAGACACGAAACGAGCGGTTTGTGTGAGAAAACGAACAGTATTTATATCGTTTTTAGTACCTCTTGTAACCACAGCCACGTCCAAGTGATCTGAGGGCGCTGATGCTTTGTGGCTGTGGTTTATATTTTTTTAATAAAAAATGTAACTCCATTTTTTTAAAATAAAATTTAATGCAAATAACACAAATAAATCTTACAATTTTTTCTACTCTTCTACTGTAATATTATTTGAATGTTGCATTGGTTATACTCGTCTGCTTAATTAATAAATGTAAATGAAGTCTAATTTAAGGATGCACCGACATGACAATTTTGGCCGATACCGATAATTCTTTATATTTGAAAGCCGATAACCGATATATTGGCCGATAAATCTAAATCCAAATTTTTTGAGAGCCTGATTATAAAAAGTATACTCATTAAAAGCCAAGATACAAACACAATTATGATGTTCTTATATTAATGTTGTGTAGCCGATATGACAGACTTGCGCTGCATATTTTGCACTTTAACTGGATTTTCCTTTTTTAAAGTGAATTCAATCGTATTTCAAGCAATTTAAAAGCATTATGTTGAACAGTGCGCATTTAAAGTGTCTCAGCTGAAGAAAATAATACGTTATTTATCGGCTAAATGTTCTTGTTGGGCCGATAACGATAACATTAAAAATGATCATATATCGGCTGATACCGATAATGTGGCCGATATATCGTGCATCCCTAGTCTAATTGCTTGTTTAATTTCAGTATTATTATGCATGCCATGTTGCAATTGCTACTGTATTAAGTTGCATCAGCCTATGCATAAAATATCAGCCAACTTTCTCTTTGAAAAACTACTAAGGATAAAAGTTCATGCTACACTGTTTTGTGACTCTAAAGCTGTAAAATCAAATCTTTATTTGTTTATTTATTCTGTTTGACATCATCTTTCAGCCTTAAAAGTGTCCAGAGAGCAGATGCTGGAGAATATCACTGCAGGCTTAGTGTCAGTAACAAGATCATTGAGTCAAATCCCATCATTTTAGAAGTGGAAGGTGAGTAAACCTTCAACCCAGCACACAAACATTTGCTTATTATGCATTTTAGACCGTTGATGTTTTCCACTTTAACTCCCATCCAGGCCTGCCGACCTTCACTATACAGCCGAGTGACGTGAACATCACGAGAAACACTTCCTTCAGGTTGACCTGTGAGGCGGTCGGTCCCCCGAACCCTGTAATCATTAAGTGGCTTCAAAATGGCACGAGATTTGTGGAAAGCAACGAGTCCTCCAGCTCCATCACTGTGAAAGGTGAGAACGTTGGCTTCTTGTATGGTGTTTTTAATCTCCCGTTTCTTTAGCATCCTCACACTCATAGCCTACTAGCCGAGACTCTTCTTTTTGTGTGTAGATGTGACGTAATGATGCAAAGACATGCTCGAATCTCCCGCGGAAATCCTCCAGTACCACTGGAATTAAAAACATTATTACAAGCTTACCGCTTTGAATCGAGCTACGGCAAGCAGAGAGTTTTGAACACTGGCTGGTTATGTACTTGCTCAAATTTATTTTGGGATAATTTTTAACCCAAAAAAAGTTACGGACTGCAGCTTTAAAATGTTATCAGTATATAGTTTCAGGGAAGACTTTTGAAGTGAAACCTAGCAGAAAAAAAACCCTCTGAAATCTGAAAGAATGGAAGATTTTGTTTAGGTTACGGTAACAGATTTGCTGTCTACATTATTATATTTGTGGTAAAAGGTCCACCACAAGGTTGTACGTCCCTAAGCGCCTGTTGACATTGAATGACTCTTCAGTACGCTGTGTTACAGCTGACAGAAAACATGACAAACTGTTCCTCTGGTCAATCAGGACATCCTTATTACAGGAAAACAGTAGTCGCCCAAACTTCGAACAACAGGAAACAATAGAAACCAAACTTAAATTTCCAGTGCTGAGGGAAGATTAAAGCGTGTTGTTGGGGCCAAAAAATAAAAAGTCACTCTAAGGGCCAGTAAAAAAAAAATCAGTACGATTTTAAGCATTTTTAAGTGTTAATAAATTGCTTTGTGCACAAAAAATGCAGGATATTAATATTATAGTTTTTTTTCAGTTTTAATTTTAGTTGGTTTAATAATTTTTATGGAATTTTGTCATTTTTATTTTATTTTTTTATTTTTTATTTTTATTATTATTATTATTATTTTATTTATTTTTTAATTTTTTTTCTATGTATTTAAATATTTTTTATATTTCTATCTATTTTTTTCTATTTTTAATCATTTTTTTATATATATTTTTATTTGGCTTTCCTTTATTTTAGTCAAGTCAAGTCACATTTATATAGGGCTTTTTACAATAGATTGTTTCAAAGCAGCTTTACAGATATAACAGAAAAATAATGCAACAAAGTTGGTTTCCAGAAGAAAATAGCGTCACAGTCCAGCTTAAGTAAGTTCAGTAATGTTTCATTTTTGTTGTAAAAAATTTAGTTAATATATATATATATATATATATATCTGTAGAAAACAGTGATGTCATCGTCCAGCTCAGTTCAGTCCTCATATAATGCTGTCAATGCAGGCAGATCAATAATATTGTTGAATATTAAATTAAACTTATACTTAGTACACAACTTATTTCAGTTAGTTCCTAAAGCAATACTTTTCATCTTAAGTTTTTCATTTATTATGTATACTTTATATTTCAGTTTTATTTCAATGAATGGAAGCTCTTTTTAATAGTTTTTGTTTTCATTAACAATAACATCACTGCACTTATTTCTGTAGAAATGCACAGCATAGAGAACCTGAACTCTACAAAAACTCAAAAAACCTCTTAAATCATATTTATTGCCTATATAGACTTCTGATTGTAATTTCTAGTTTTCCTCTAAAGTAATCTGTTGCACATTCTGAGCAGGGTCATGTCTCCCCTCGAAGCACCCGGGCTGAGATCATCTGGCACATATCGTTTTCCACCGTTATGGAAAATGTGCTCATAATAACAGAGATTGTGAAACATCCCTGAGTTTGCAGCAACCTGCTGAAGCTGGCTCGTTAGTTTTGTATCTGCTCATAATTCTGTGGATCTGGAAACATCAGTCGTGATAAAGCTGATATTTAGATGTGAACTTTGACATGCTAAATCACTTCTGTGTTTTTACTGTTTGGACAGAGGGATAAAATCTACTGATGACACAGTTTTACACTGGTAATTGAGCAGTCAGATTACACTGATGAGAACCACATGACTTTAAACTGTGGGTCATTTTCTTTTTTGATCATATCAAGTGGTAAAATTGAATCTCTTTCAGTTTTGATTGAGTCACTTGATTGATGAAATGGAAACTATTTTATAAATGTGTACTATTGATCTTATTGTGAATGATTCATCCGTGCATGTGTCTCTAAATTAGGGTGACGAGACGTCCCGAAATATAACCGGCACAGTCCCGAAATCTACTGTAAGCTGTTGTCCCGAAAATTATACTAAAGCAAAATCTTGAGTAGTTATTGGCAGGACTGTGTGGAAAGAAATACTCGGCCTAATGTCTGATGTCGGGTTACACAAAGGCAAAGCAAATCATCTACACAATTATTTAGTTTTGATGTGAAAGAAATCTTTCAAGTCCACTTTTACTGTCCCTTTCCAAACAGTTAAAATGACATAAAATGCATACTCTGATTGATTATACTCAAAATGCAAATTTTATACAGCTTATTGTAAGCGACCAGCGTTCAGTCTCAGCTCGAGGTTCAGGATTATTTGTTCATTAATTACCTAGTCGACATTGAATCGACTTTCATCACCTAAATGTCATCTTAAAATATTAGTTCAACCTCTAGTTACACCTGTCGCCGTTGGTCGGGGTTTGTTTTCATCCAACTGAACATGTTCAATCATCGTGTTTTGGTGAAACTAAATTCAACTGCCAACTTGTTTGCTGGGTTTTGTTGCCTTTTGTCTGTGCAGTGTGAACTGGGTTTGAGTTTTGCATGGAAAAACACTCACGGTTTCAGAAAATGCTTAAAAATGTTTGTCGTTGTTAATCTCCTAGGTATGGTAATCGGTTTCTTGGCAACACGCGTAAACCTGAGTTATTGTGAAAGCAGGAGTTTTATGGTTAAAGACAAGTTTATTCAGCCGGTGCTATAGGGAGAGCGTGCTGATATTACACACACAAAAGCCTCATTCAGGTCCATTGCAGAGAGCCTTGAAAAGAACACACAGATCAAACTTTAGGGTCGTGGTTGAAGCCGACCCTTGCTCTCTTTATAATAAAGACTTTAATCCTTCTTTGCTGCACATTAAATGTTCAACCACACTACTTTAGTCGTATGCACAGTTGTTTATGGTCTTTTAAATATTAAAAAAAGTTATTGATGTTGCATTACAGGTTCTTCGGATCAGCCGACTGGTTCTATCTATATTATCTATAATCCTTTACTAAAAGTGAAGCACTTTCAGTTCTTAAAAGCATCAGAACCTATTTATATAACTTAGAAAAATAGACAAATATTAGGGCTGTGCAAAGATTTATTGTGATTAATCGCATCCAAAATAAAAGTTGTGTGTGCTGTGTATAATTATTTTGTATATATAAATGCATGATGTATATATTTAATAATTATTATTATTTTTATTATTTATTATAAGAATTAATTATTTGCACGTAAAAACTATATATATATATATATATATATATATATATATATATATATCACTGTAAAAATGAATATGCTTTATCTAATCAATAAAATTGTGGCAACAGATTACAAGCAATATTATTTATTAAATTGAACAAATTAAAATTGAGTAATAGTTTATCAAATTAATATTCTAATTAATTCTAATTTGTACAATTTAATTAATAATATTGCTTGTAATATGTTGCCACAATTTTATTGATTAGATGAAGCATATTATTTTTTTCAGTGTGTGTATATATATATATATAATATACAGTATAATATATATATATATATATATATATATATTTTATATATGAATAACACATTTTCTTTGCACAGCCCTAATAAATATTTATACATATTTCATATTTATACATATTCAACTACTTAAATTAAATTATTTAGAAATATATTTTTCAAGACTTTTAAATGGAAACCTATACTTCCCTTACAAGTACTGTGGTGATACCATGGTACTACAAGGATTCTTCTGAATGATTATTATGGTAATTTATGGTAATTTAGTTAACTTTTGTGTTTTTCTTGGCCATTTTTTATCAGAGCTCACAATATTTCGCTTTGAGAAATTAAAGTGTCTTCATTTCTATTGTGATTGACACAATGACCTGTGCTTGCTTCTGTTATTCGCATTCAAGGAAATCTGTTAAATTGATTGTCATGAGACAAAAAAACTAATAACAATAATACAGTTTTATAGTTTGTAAATTTATTTGAAATAAATCTAATATATTTGTGCAATAGAGTGCGTGACGTCAGAACCTGGAAGTTCCCTCGAGATTTTCCTGTGGGGTTTTTTGATTTATGTGAAATAAAGCCTGTGGTAAACAACTTCACGATACTGTGACGTTAACACCCATATCGAAAACACAAATTTTAAAGCTGTTTTTTATTTTAAAAACGAATGTTTCTAATAAGTAACAAGACAAGAACGTTTGGGGTGTGATTGTGTGCAGTTTACGTTGGAGAGCAAACTGTTCAAGTATTATGTTTACCACAGACCTCATTTTACTCGTAAATTAAAAGATTTCTAAGGAATATTGGACCTTTAGAAGGACTTCTCTATATCTAGTTTAAAATGGCTTTTTATCTGGCTCTGAATAAAAAAAACCCATCAGTTCAGTTTGTAGATCTAGTTTGAAGATCGAGATCAGATATGTCCATTTCTTTGCATGTTTCATCTCTCATGTATGAGACAAAAAGGCTCAAAAGTTGCGGTAAAACCACAACACGACCCAATTCTCCTTTAAAGTGTCGTTCTTACTGGAATTGATTAAACAATGCTCACACAGAAAGCCTCTGATTTTCCATGTTGAACTCGGGCTCACTGTCCTTCTCCACACAATGGATGCATTACGTAATGCTCACACAAACACTTTCTTTCTCTCTGGATGCTGTGATGTGTGTTTCCATTAAGAGGGAACTAGTTAGAGCTGGATATGACAGTTTCCCTCGTGAAGACTAGCCAGTAATTACTGCTCAAGTTACAAAATTTTCTCATAAATGCCCGAGTTCGGTAAAGCCATCGTGAAACTTCAGCCACTGCAAATGTGCTTAATCATTTCAGAACTTGTTTTGCACAGCTACACTTGTGTTTATATGCTCAATACTGACTTAAAACTTGAAATTAGGGATGCACCGATGTGAAAATTTTGGCAAATACCGATAACCGATAATTCTTTATATTTGAAAGCCGATAACCGATATATCGGCCGATAAATTTAAATCCAAATTTTTATCTAATTTTGAGAGTCTGATTACAAAAACAAAAGTCTCACAATTAAATCCATGTCCCAAGCGCACGATTATAATGACGTTCTCATTATAGTGTTGTTTAGACGATATGACAGATTTGCGCTGCACATGTTGTACCGAACCATATTTTCATTTTTTTAAAGAGATTTCAATCATATTTCAAGAAATTCAAAAACATAAACAGTTCTCAACAAGTGTCTCAGCTGAAGGGAATAATACATTATTTATCGGCTTTAATATATCGGCCACATTTTCTTACCAGGCCGATAACGATAACATTAAAAATGAACATATATCGGCCGATACCGATATGCTGGCCGATATATCGTGCATCCCTACTTGAAATGTAATATACTGTATAAAGGATGCGTCACTTCCTCCCACTAACAAATCAACTAGACAACAGAACAGATTTTATATTCCAAACTGGTCTGTAACTGAAATATGGTTGGATGGTCGCAAGGGTGTTGCTATTTTATTTTGGGTGGATGAATGAATTCTAGAAGTTGTTAAAATAAAGTTGATTGGAATAAGTTTTACAAGAAAATAACGTTTCATTCATTTTTGTACTTCAAAATTGTACATTTAAAGGATTAGTTCACTTTAAAAAAAACTTTTTCTGATAATTTACTCACCCCCAAGAAATTAAGGTTTTTGATAAAAACATTCTAGGATTTTCTCTATATAATGGACTTCAATGGGGTCCAAATGAGAGTTTCAGTGCAGCTTCAAAGGGCTTTAAACGACACCAGACGACGAATAAGGGTCTTATCTAGCGAAACGATCGCTCATTTAAAAAATAAATAAAAAAAGTTTAAGGTTTATAAGCTCGTATGCTCGCCTTGCTCTGTTCTGTGACTCTCCTGTTCGAACTCGTTCATCAAAATGAACAAATCTTTTTTGAGTCATTTGGTTGATTCAACGAACGAAATGACTCGAAAAAAGATTAGTTCCTTTTTATGAACGAGTTTGAACAGGAATTGCGCAAGGCGAGCATTAAGCATTTGTGCTTAATATAAAACTTAAACTTTTTTATTTATTTTTTAAATGAGCGATCGTTTCGCTAGATAAGACCCTTATTCATCGTCTGGTGTCGTTTAAAGCCCTTTGAAGCTGCACTGAAACTCTCATTTGGACCTTGAACTGTTTGGTTCCCATTGAAAATTGCAATTTTAACCAACGTAACGTCATTTGTGACTTCATTAGTGCTTCTCTTTACAAGTATGGGAAGACGGTTTGCGCATATTGAGTTTCCAAATGCATGTTATAAGCGACTCAGAGCAGATGCAGAGATGAGTTCATGTGACACTAAAACACTGGATCATGAGCTGTGTGTGTAGAAGAACACATTGAAACACCCCGGATATATTGATTTAACTAAACTGCAGCCTCTGCAATTTGATAATCCGATAAGCCTTGATCCGATTACGGTTTTATTTCAGGTAATTTGGATGTTGTTTGACAGATTAGATAGATGATACCATGCTATTTGTTTCAAGGTACATAGAACAGGTAATAATTACCATGGTACATGCTCAAAAACGCCTTTCTGGGACTCTTTTGTTAGTGTTGGTGTAGTAGACCCTGTACCAGAGCGATTTCACATTCTGCTGGATCTGTATGCAGAGTCTGCTTGCATGGCTGTTCTCCAAACCCAATAATTACAGGTCATCAGAAAATTGACTCTTCCTGGCACCCGTACGACATGCAATCTGTTCAGCCTACTTGCATGCTTTTTTTGTAACCAAAAGTCGGTTTCTTTTCATGGTTTTTCTTTTCTTCTTGTTTTTTTTTTTCTTTGCAAATGGTCTAAATTTAGTCAGATTTCTGAAAAGGTGTTTGGAGAGACTCCATTTGTATACTTTTTCTGCTGAACTCAAGCTAAAATATGATCTTAACCCTTGTGCATCCTTATGGACATTTTTGTCCTTTTCAGTTTTGTTTTTTTGATCACTTGTCTGTGTTAAAGCTAACGGCAAAAGAATTGGCACAGGTGTGTATTTTTATTGGAATTTTACTATTTCACCGTCATTTTCTTAAAAAAATATTTTTTGCATTAGGTACAAAAAATACTCCCTCTCAGCACCTTTTGGACAAAAATGTCCCCATTGAAACCCATTAAAACTGCCATTTTTATTCCCCGGTTCAGTTAACTATAAAATTATGCAATCTTTGTTAAGAGGCTTTCATTCTGATGGCAAGGCTTCAAAATTTTAGTTTTTACTATTTTTTTTTCAGATGGTGCCTTTTTTTTTTTAAGTTTGGCCTATAAAACAAATATCGCTTTATTCCTGTTTTCTGCTTCGGCATACTACAGAGCCAACTGGATAAATTATGCAACAATATTTGTGTGGGTGTGTTGGTATGGATGTCAGAGTGTGGTTAGTATGTGTGTTATAAAAAAATATGTGTGTGCGCATGTGTGCCCACATAGCAAACAGACTTGGCCCAAATGTGGCCTCATCATGGCACTGCTGGCGTGTTGCCGGCAATGGCATGCATCATGTCAGCCAACTGTGGGCCAAGTGTGGCAATGATGGCACTGCGTGCATGACGGCAGACAACTTCTGGGCCGATTGTGGATGGGAGGTGTGTGGCCCACATCTTGTCAGCCAACTGTGGGCCAAGTGTGGCAATGATGGCACTGCATGACGGCAGACAACTTTTGGGCCGATTGTGGATGGGAGGTATGTGGCCCAGATCAGTGTAGCGATTGTGGGCCATATTCTGTGTACTGGACAATAAGCCTGCTACTATATTTTCAAGGCAAGCTTATACCCCACCCCGACCCCTCTGAAAAAAGGTGTTAAGATTTTAATAATAAATAATTATAATATAAATTGACTTAAATGAGTCAGTGAAAAAATATATGTCCAATTGTTTAAAAAATGATTAATAATGAATAAATATAGCATTTAGTTTTCAGCAATGTTTACAAAATGCTGTATCATTAAAAAATATACATTTACTAACATGATAAGTATTAGACCTATGATTTTTTTAAGTATTAAACCTATTATTTATTTGAATTTGTTTTTTTTTTATAAATTTGTAATAAAAAAAAAAAATCCACATCCAAGTCTAAGTTTTCCATACTTTTTATTTTAAGCACCACAAAATCATGTTAAAAATGTAATATCTGGATTTTTTTCTCTCGAAATAACAGTTTATTTAAAACAGCAGTCAACTATTGTTTTATTTCGGCGCGATCTCCATGGTAACAGCAGCTTTTCTGGTTGGTTCACGTGATGCGTCTTTTGAAATTTCTCCCGCTGAAGATTGAAGAAGATGACGACATCTCAGACAACCGCTGTACGGGTAAGTGAAGTTCACTCTCTTTTTAGCGCTTTTTTAATACCTGATTTCAAACTCGGATGCCACTTTTTTCTTTATTGAAGTGAACTTTTGCCTGGTAGCTGATTCAGTTGCCCCTGAACATGAGAATGCCTATACAGACGCGAACGGGGTGCGATCATGTGCGATAGACCGGTGCGGAACGTCCTAGGCGAGGCCTGTGCTTCATGTGTGCGAAACAATGTAATGTTAATGCTTTTAAAATTATAGGAAGATCACAGCAAATCCAGCAACCGCAATTGACTTAAAGCTGAAAGTGATTCAGTGGTTGTATAATTGTATGATATCTAAATCTAATCGTGGCTTGTTTCACATGAAAAGTACATGTTTTTTTTATTTGTGATCACAGACTGCTTATTTATTTTTGCTTGTCATGTATTGCTAGTCATTTCAGTATGCTATATTTGTAGGCGATTGAGAGAAAATAATAATACTGTACTATTAAAATATCTACATTGAATGAATGAAATTGATCACATAATTTTTATTTTTTGTCTAAAACAATAGTTCTCAACCTGGGTAATGTTTAGAGGTTAATTTAAATGCAATAAACAATTGGCAACTTTTCAATTTGCTAACCATTGACGCATGCTAATGTTTTTCTTCCACCATATTGGGCATTATAAGGAATGAACGACTCTATAAAGTTGTCTTTTTCCCCTCCTTTCATATTGTTTAATTATTGATGATATGTACTGTAAGTTGCTCCCCCATTCCTGTCTGTTTGTTTGAGTGGATGTTATTTTATTTCTAAAGACTATAAGGAGTTGAAACTCTGGCCTAAGGCACTCACTTTCCATGATCTAACAAGATGATTAATACAAATGAGTTTTAGAGCTACATTAGTATCCTATATTGGTAAATATGGAATAGTTGATGCATTTTCAATGTTAATTTTTTTTTTTTTTACAGGACTGGTTGGGCCAGAAAACTTGACAGACTGTTGGTATGGCTGGTAATTGGAGTTACAATGAGAGGAGCAATGTGAGAAGAAGGGCTTTTACAGGTTGTAATAAGATGTTACACTTGGAATGTACAAAATAAAATAGCCTTCACACTGTTACACAATTCTAGGTGTAATATTTATTTGTGGTATTATTGTTAAATAAAATTTAAATTGAATAAAATATAGAATTTTTCTGTGACTTATTTGTTCACATGGTTTGGGTAAGGTTAGGCTGGGATATGGTTCAGTTTGGGGGTTTGAAAGGGTGGTGTTGAAACGGTTAGCTTAGAATTGGTACCAATAATAAAACCAGTTTTGGCCCAGTTCAGGGCTAGTTAAGGGTGATTAACTGGCTGAGATTCGGGCCAGTTATGGCCCATGTGTGACCCTTGTCTTTAATCCAGTTCTGGGCCACCTCAGCGCCGTCATTCTTTGCGGTACTTGGGCCGAGGATTGGGTTCATATGGTTTGGGTAAGATTAGGCTGGGTTATGGCTCAGTTTTGGGGTTTCTGGTTAAAGGGTGGTGTCGATATGGTTAACGTATGGCTGAGAATTGGTACCAATAATAAAACCTGTTTTGGCCCAGTTCAGGGCCAGTTAAGGGTGATTAACTGGCTGAGATTCGGGCCAGTTATGGCCCATGTGTGACCCTTGTCTATAATCCAGTTCTGGGCCACTTCAGTACCGTCATTCTTTGCGGTATTTGGGCCGAGGGAAAAGTGATTGTGTGGGCCGGAGCTGGGCCAGAAAAAATTTGCTATGTGGGTGTGTTTGTAATACTGAGAGAGAAAAACTGCAAATAACAAATCCAATCACTGTGAGCTCCAGTGGGGTTTTGCTGGCACCCAATGGGGAAAATATGTTACTACACCCAAACAAACTGTTACCGAAAGCTCATTTTTTGAGATATCATCCTCAAATTTGGAACACAACCTATTTAGATTTATTTTATTGCAGTTTTGAGTTCAACCTGATTTATAAAATATATATTTTATGTAAAATATTTTTTATAAATAATTTTCATAAACTTATACCTATATAACTTTTTTTTTTTTGATTTACTTATTATTATTATTTTTTTTACTTCAGCAATAATCTGCAAAGGGTCTTCTTTATAATGATACCAAACTTAATTCTGTGCTCCGAAGCGTCACATTTTTATGACAGTTTTTTGACATGGACATTTTTGTCCTCTTTTTAACAAATTAACTTTACAAATTGTTCCTCTGTGTATCTTGCAATTGATTTGGCTGACAAGTCCATTGGCTTTTCAAAACCATAGTTTCAAAGGGAAGGTTTGGATATTGTACCTCTTCTCTGGGTAAGAGCAAGAAAAAGATGAAACGTCTGAACATCTGTCTTCTTGATTGAGGTCTACCTCAAAAATAATTCAAAAATTCAGTAAATTAGTTATAATTTAGGAATACTGGAGCTTTTGTATTCAGGAAACCTTTCTTTTCCAAGTCCAGACTGAACCCATAATCATTCCTACAGTGAATTAAATACTGCCAACATTTGCATCTTTTTCCAGACGGCGTTTCAATAGCATAGTTCAGTCACTGTGGCGCGATCTGTCCCACTGAGAGTCAGAGATAGACACGTTTGATACTCAGAAACATGTCAACAACCAAACAAGTAGCTTCCTGTCAGCTCTAATGGGAGAAGCAATGTGTCCTTTGTGACCGAGTCTCTGGGCATGGGCAGAAATGCACTTGCACAAAAGGGATATTATGGTTGTGCTTGTGTCAGAGTGGGACTGGAGAGTTGGCGTGGAGTGGCACTGAAAGACTCGTGCTGGCGGTGATGATGCACAGGGCAACTTTTTGAGCAATTTTACCGGGCAATCTTGCCGAGCGATGGATGCTTGGCCACTTTCCCATTGAAAATGGGCAATACATTTCTGAATATTTTAGATCAGTTGTGGGCCCGATCTGGTTGCTCTCATTGCCCAAAAAGGTGCCCTGTGCCCTGCATGTGCTCGACCTTGATGCAAACCTTGAGTCACCTGGATCACTATTATTTTGATTTTAAGGACCATTTGTGGCACCAAATAATATCTCTTTACCTTTTTTGAACAAAATTTAAGTGATGTATTAATGTGTTGCTACATGTATGTATGTGTGTTATGTGGTCAAATGTTTTGAAGTCACTTCTGCTCACCAAGGCTGCATTTATTTGATCAAAAATACAGTAAAATATTCTGAAATATTTAAAATAACTGCTTTCTATTTGAATATGGTCAAATGTAATTTATTCCTGTGATCAAAGCTGAATTTTCAGCATCATTACTCCAGACTTAAGTGTCACATGATTTCCTTCAGAAATGTATATATTTATTTTGAGCAATATATAATTACACATGACAAGGCAATAAGAAGCATTTTGATTAATCTATACAAGAAACGGAGTGGGTAGAAGTCAATCTTATTTGAACCCACCCCGGTTACCATTAACAGGAAAAACAAGACAATGGTAGCTACTTCCTTAAACATTATCATAACACTCAATTACAAATTTTTATAAAAACACATAAAAAAAAAAACATGAGAAAGCAAAGTAGGGGAACCCCTTCTCCCTCACCAAAAGCAAAACAATACCAAACATATCCTAAATACACTCCATATGTGATCTTAGGTAACAATTTTAATAATGAATACATGGATACATCTATGATAATACCATGTTTAAATCATTCTAATATGATGATTTGATGCTCAAGAAACATTTTTTTATGATCATCAGTTGTTGAACACATTTTTGTGGAAACTGATACATTATTTTCGGGGTATAGAAAGTTCAAAGAACGGGATTTATTTGAAATAGAAATATTTTGTAACATAATACATATCTTTACGGTCACTTTTGATCAATTTAATGCATCCTTGCTGAATAAAAGTATTAATTTCTTAAAAAAAAAAATCATACTTACCTCAAACGTTTCAACAATATTGTATAATTCTTAAAACCACGAGTAATAATAATAGTTAGCAAGCACCACTTATTGTTCCCAAACAGGCTCCCATCTTCCATAGTAACATCCGCATGTTAGATTGAGATGTTTTATTTGTTCTTGTCTGCAGGTGTTGATGCTCCCACCCAGTACAGCTGTGAAGCTCACAACGAGAAGGGCCTCACAGTGTCCAGAGAAGCTCACGTCAATATCAAAGGTGCGCAACCTGAGAACAGTGATATATGTAAGCAATAAGGTACGAGAGGCTGTGCTGTATGGTGAATAAGTAACGGCTGAAGGGCGCTGTTCGGCTCGACGCGAAGCGGAGTAACCCCTTCAGCCGTTACTTATTCACCATACAGCACTTGCCTTGAGTACCTTATTGCTTTTATAAAACGGTCACCACTAAATAAAAATATTAAAGTAAAAAAAAATATGTATTAGTGCAAATTTCTTGAAGTAAAATCACTAAAGCCTTCCTTCCGCTAGAAAAAATAGTCCCTGACCGTGAACAGCAACAACGTTCCAGTGTGTGATATGCATGAAAGCTCAAATAAACACAACATAGGAACCGCAGTGATACAGTGAACCGTTGGGTGAAGCGGTCATAGCCGTGTTTCATCATGAATAAAGCACAGCTACTGACCAATCAGAATCAAGGATTGGAACTAACCGTTTGTTTTTTATTTTTATATTTTCAGTGTTCATTTTAGTTTAAGTTTTAGTAGTTTTGTTATGTGCTTTAGCTTTTTTTCTATTTAGCTTTAATTTATGTTTTTATATTTATATTTATATTTCCGAAAGTGAATTTTACTAGTTTTAAAGGAGTAGTTCAGTTTTTAAAAAAACTTTTGCTAATAATTTACTCACCCCCATGTCATCCAAGATGTCCGTGTCTTTCTTTCTTCAGTCGAAAAGAAATTAAGGTTTTGATGAAAACTTTCCAGGATTTTTTCCTCCATATAATGGACTTCAATGGGAACCAAACGGTTCAAGGTCCAAAAGACAGTTTCAGTGCAAATATACTTGTTTTGTGTGTTATTTTCTTCACCATTTCCCACAAGGGTGTTACACAAAGAATTTGATGCTTGAATCCATAACTTGTCATGTAAAGGTTTACTTTTTCTTTGTCAAGTGACATCAAGAGAAATCAAACTCGAAAACTAATTTCAAAGGCATGCATTTTAGCGTTTTCCACAGTCAAAAGACTGTTTAGCATAAAACTGTTCGTTCTTCTTTATTCTTCTTCAAATTAATGTATAAAACTAGCCAAAGTCACGTGTTTCAATACAAATAACACAAAATATATATTAATCAAAAAATGGAAAATCTGATGTCATTTGTGTCTCTAACACACATGCTTGATTGCTGTTTTTCCAGAGCTTCCTGATAAAGTGTCAAACGTCACAGTAGTAAAACGGGAGTCCAACAAACTGCTCTTGAGCTGGACTCCGGGAAACGATGGCTTCTCTCCTCTCAACACGTGCCACATCACGGTAAGAGCGACAAAATGAATCAACTCTACAGTATTTGTAATAAATCCTCTGGGGAACAAAATGTTCAGCTCAGTTCAGGGTGATTACTTTTCCTGTGTTATTACTTCCCATCCATTTTAACTTCCTAATTTGATAAAGTAACACCACTGAAAGCTTTGATTCGGATGATTTTTTGTAACGGGTCATAAATCATCTGTTCTAGGTGCGAGAGCTCGGCCGAGAGCCGGGGAGTCCTACAGCCGCACAAAGCACACAAGTGCCTCCGTTCCAGTATGAAATCAGCAACCTCAAAGCCATGACCTGGTACAACATGAGTGTGTCCTGCATCAATGAAATCGGGTCGTCACCGCCCAGCGCTTGGGTCCAGAGCAACACCACTGAGGGCGGTGAGTCAGATGGAGCAACTTCCGTCAATTAAACAAACGTTCTGAGTCACGGGCTACATTATCATTCAAAAGATATACATTTCTGACAGATGTGAATTAAATTGATTAAAAATACAGTTCCTGACATGGAATTATGCCAGTCTTCAGTGTCACATGATCCTTCAGAAATCACTCTAAAATGATGATTTGCTGCTCAAGAAACATTTCTGATTATTATCAATGTTGAAATATTTTTGCAGAAACCGTAATGCATGTTTTCAGGAATCTGTGAGTAGACGCACTGTAAAAAAATATTTTCAAGATTTGTTATCACAACATATTTTCTTTTGTCAAATCAACTTTATAATAATTTATTTAGTTGAGATAACTTATTATTTTGAGTTTCTGATGATTAAATTAATCTCATTCATTGTACTCACTTTCTCCAGTTCAATCAACTTAACATTTTAAGGCAACCCAGGTTACTTACTTTTTTAAGTTAAACCAACAATATATTTTTACAGTGTAGTAATCATAACATTTTTTTTCTTTTGTCAAATCAACTTAAATAATTTATTTAGTTCAGATAACATATAATTTTGAGTTTCTGATGGTTAAATTAATCTCCTTCATTGTATTACTTAAAACTTAAAATTTTAAGGCAACCAGGTTACTTACTTTTTTAAGGTAAACCATCAATATTTTTTTACAGTGCAGATAAACCGCATTTATTTCAAATCGAAATCTTATTTAATATTAAAAATGTCACTTTTAGCATTTGCATTAAATTGTCATACCATGCAAATAAGTGGAGAATCACGATATGTTTGTTAAAGGGTTGGTTGAATATGATTTCACTTTTATAACTTTAGTTACTGTGTAATGTTGCCGTTTGAGCATAAACCTCATCTGCAAAGTTACGACGCTCAAAGTTCAAAGCAAAGGGATTATTTGCTTTTAAAGAAATTGCTTTTTAAGGACTACAACAAACGGAAAATTGAAATCTAACCCTGACATTTACATAAACCCCGCCCCCAGGAACATGATTTATAGATGATCAAGACAGAATATGAGTCTCTTAAGTCTCCATCTTTATCTGACTCTGGTTTGAACATAAAAGGCTAAAAGTTTTTGAAATTTTCAGTGCATGTGTGTGTGAGGTAAAAGGGCGCAAGCTCTTGAAGCTCCGCCCCCTGTGCTGAGAGCAGCAGCTCATTTGCAATTAAAGGGACAGACACAAAAACTGAGAGTTTTTGCTCACTCAAAAAGTGACAATTTTAACATGCTTGTTAAAATTGTCACTTTTTGAGTGTGAGCAAAAACACACTCAACAAGTATATAAAAATAGTATATATATATATATAGTATATAAAAATATGTGTGGGTTTTTTTTAGCTAAAACTTCACATACATCCTCTAGGGCCATCAGAGATTTATTTTACATCTTTTGATACCCCTTTAAAATAGAGATCATGAATCTGAAAAGACAACCTACAAAACAGTTTATTAAAAATATATATTTTTACATCTGATTGAATTAATGATTCAAGACTTCACTTGTTTCATTACTAGATGAATTAGCATTTTTGAATGAATCTCTAGAATATATGAATCAATGACACACACATTTTTTAACAGTCACTTGTTACACAAGTGTATGTTCAGAATGAAACACTAGCTTACTACATAGTGTAAACTGTAATGCATAGTATGCTTATTTTTAAAAAATAAGGAAAACTATATGCATTTGCAACCATAAACATATTAAACATTGATATGCTTCTTTGTCACTTGTGAGTATATTCAGTTATTTTAGTAAGAAAAGCTTTACATATTTATTATCAAATAACAAGTAAATAAGGTATTAAAATCACATAAATTCCAATTAATTCTGCACACTGGAAATGAAAGATGTAATTGAGTGCAATATGAGAGGACCATTTTGCTAATAAGAGAAAGATTAGAAGAGAATTCCTGATGTAATTATGTCTTTCATATCCAAGAATTTTCCAAATGGGATTGGGAGTGACCTAGCATTTAGAAATGCTTTTCTTATGGGTGCGTCCGTAAAGGATTTCCTCTGTATTCCTTAAAGAACCATGAAAGATATTTTTAGTCCCTGATAAGCATTTTGGTTTGTTAAACTTTACTTCTAATGTAATACAAGCTGGAATTGGGGTTTCTGCTTTTTTTTTTTTTTTTTTGGTGTCTTAGTACTTTGTCTTTGGTCAGTATTTTACATGATTTATCTGAAATTAAAGTCTCATTTTACGTCTTACTTTTATTATTGTCAGTTCCACTGGAGGCCCCCCAAAACTTGACCGTTAATGTGAACAATTCCATGTTGATGATCCGATGGGAAGCTCCGCCCCCTGACAAGTTGAATGGAGTCTTGCAGGGATATGATGTCACTATTAAACACGGGACACGTACGAACAAGGTTAGTAATTGGGTTTGCCAATTGTGTTTTGTGTACTAACACAACTGAATTTAGTAAATGTCAGTCATTTAGGAATTAAATTCTGTCTTTTCTCTCACAACACTCTGGACTTTTGCAATGCCTCTTTAATGCTAGCTTGCAAAGCCTTTTTTATTTAGAAATCAGCTGAACAACACTATAATCCCAAAGTTGTCACAGCGTATAGGAACGTTCTTTAAGAAACTTTGCTGAATTTGTTAAATTATTATTTAAAGATTCTCTCAAAGAATATGTTTACTATTGAGTGTCAAGGTTTTAGTTTTAAACTGATTATAAGAAAGGTAAACACATTTTGTTTGTTTTTTTATTTTGTATAATTTCACTGTATCTTTGACATTTTCACTATTTTTATTCACTTGTTGTGCAGTTCACTTATGCCTCGTTCACACAGCGAGTTGATCCCAGGAAATTGCCGGCAAATTGCCAGAACGCCTTCTGTGTGAACGCAAACACGACCTGGGATTGCTTCTGGGATTGATCCCGGGTTGGGGACCTAGTAACATTGCCGTAATCAGTGCCGGAACGCGCGCTGTGTGAACAAAAGCCAGGACCAATGCCGTAAAGGGTGTGTCTTTAGTGATGACGCTCGTGCCATCGCGCGACTCTGTTGCTCTTAGAAGAAAGTTTGTGTTCGTCATCAACAAACAAAGGACGAAAAAATACCAGCAAACTAGGGCTGCACGTTTTCAAGTTTTTCATTAACCGTTAATCGAGGCCCTTTCGGTTAATACTCGGTTAACCTATAGTGTGCGCGCCGCAACCTCGGGATACAGAAGTAATTTTTAACACCTTTAATAACTGGTTGGACCCCATTTGAAACGAAATTAATTTATAGAAATAAAACGCAGTGGTAAGTTCAGAGCAGTTAAAGTAGGCGCGTTTCCATCACCCTTCAAACTGAAATTGCCAATTGAAAAGCACATTGGCAACACGTCCATTACGTAAAAACTCCGTGTCCGCAAATAATAATAATAATTATCATTATTGTAACATTTTATAGGCTGCATATGTAGAAGACGCTTTTATCCAAAAAAGGAGCAAAGCACAAATAAACACAATATTTTGATGCATATCCAGTGTGTGTGCTTAGTGTGGAGGCTGCGAGACGCCCATGTGAATACTTGCAGTTTCATTGCAGTTCTTTCAGCGGAAACAACTCAAAATACTCTTTCATTTCTGGTCATACAGAAAATAATAATACATTATTCGCAAATACATTTATTTGCGTAAACTCACAATAAGAAACATTGTGCTTTAACAAACAGGCGCGCTTCATGATTTCCGTGAACTGAAGCGCGAGAACTGAAACAGCCGCATTCGAATTTGTTCGTTTTAAATTCCAATTTAAAACGAACAAATTCGAATAAAAAGCCAATATCTCCTGACTATGTAATTATGTAGCTTAGCTAATTATGTATTTCTCTCTAAAGGTGCATCCGGGGATGGAGATTTGTTTTTAGGAGAAACTGATTTAGAAAACAATAGTTTAATAATAAACAATTAATGCCTCGTTATTTTATATTATTTTATTATCAGACACATTTATTATATCTTATAAATCATCTATAAATCCCCTTTCTGTAGGCCGTGGTTACGGCTCTTCTCATTCAGCACTGCGGGGGAAATATAATTTCCAGGTTCTAATTTGGCCTCAGAAAACCAGTAAAATCTTTTTTTTCCATATTCATTTGTCAAATATTTTAAATGTTTAAAGGGGCAAAAAAATCAAACAAATATCTGAAAATTCGTCGATATATAGCCTATAGCCTATATTTTTGCGCAGCATTTGACCTAGTTCAAATGAACATTTTGGTGTTAAACTCTGCGTTTTACAAAATACAACAACCGTTCATTTTTCGTTTTGCAATTAGGCCTACGGATTAAATAAGGGGAAACGAATAAACACAACAGTAGCTACACTGACCGTTTGGACATATAGCCTACGAGGCAGAGTTCTTTTTTAAAATTCATAAAAGATACAAGGAATATAGCCTAGACAAAACCTCAAAGAAATGCCACAATCAAGACCGCGGAGCAGAAATGAGGGAGAAACACACAGAAACTCTGTGACTGTCCCTGCCATTAATGCTTGGATGACACCCACGTCTCCTTCCATAAATAATAATAATGCCATTATTTTTGGAATGGCTTATCGCGAAAGGAAAAAAAATGTTTTAGTCGCACAACACCGTTAATAGAAACGCTGTCATTTCACAATATTTTTTTATCGACAATCAGAAAAAAAAAACGCAAAAGTTTTGTGCAAATATTGACGCCACTTAACCGAGCAAAAAGGTTTCACTCGGTTATGCAATTTTAAACGGTTACTGCTAATCGGTTAACCGGTTAACCATGGACACCCCTACTGCAAACTGGAGCGAAGCAGAGACCAGGAGCTCCTCACTATCCGTACTGAAGCTGAGATCGTTCACCAGTGCGTGTACGGTATGCGCGTTTACATGTTTTCGACGCGTCCGTTATACGTCTCATCCTGACGTCATGTGTCTTCCCGGGATTTTTACGGGTTGTGTGTGAACACACACACAGATCCCGGCAAATCACTGGCAGTGTGAATGAACCGAAATCAGACAATTCCGGGACAAATGCTGGGTCACATTATCCGTGTATTTTCTGGAATCGCTGTGTGAAAGGGGCTTTAAATAGCATTTTTATTAGTACAAATATTCTACTTAATATAAAACTGTATCCTTAATTTATTATTATACAATAATTATTGCTGTTTTACTGAAGATTTTCACTTCTAGCTCATGAAATATTCACATAATTGCCACTTTACTCTGTGTTGCAACCAGGAATATAATCATTAACCACAAGTAAAAACTCAAATTACTTAAAATAAACATTAACTGAAATAAAAATATTTAAAAAAAAATTAAAATGACTTTTCTAATTTTCACTTAGTTAAAGTTGTAATGTAACTAAAACTAAGTACTAAAGTAACTAAAACTAAATAAATTCAAACTTAAAACTTAATAAAAACAATATATATAGTTACAAAAAAAATAAATAATAAAAATGTTAAAATAATATTAATTCCAAATATTAACAGAAAATATGAATAACACTAGTTACAACTGAAGTAAACATCCACACATCTGTTCTATGCCACACAAAATAAGAGCTAACCCCCCTGAGTTCACTTTATAGTATCTACATATCCTGTACGTAACCAATTTGTTTTTATTACTCCGTTTTATCTACTTCTAAGTTGCCCAGAGCAGCATTTTGGTCAGTGTTGCTCTTCAGACATGAGATTTCCACCAGCTGTGAGGAAATTGGCTAGAGCCATTAAAATAAAGCAGCTGTTCTTGTTTCTAAGATGAAAGCGACAGTCTGAGATCATTAATGTTCGGTTTACTTCGGCATGCCAGCCGGCTTGAGTTAATTTGTGTTATTAAATGCCCCTAAACCAAATGTCTTCATTGTGATGTTATGCCTTTATCATTGCACTGTGTGATATTTGCCAGTTTTAAAGGGTACATATCATTCTTTTAAATCATTCATTTTTACTTATAAATCATACATTTGTGGTCTATATAAAGCATAACTGCAATGCTTGGATCTGAATTCCTCATTATTATAGCTCCACAAGCCCCTTTTCTACCCCTGAAGAGAATAATTTCATCTTTTCTGTACTTATAAACACTCCAAATATACAACAAAATGCATTTAAGGGCTAAAAAAGTGGATTTTGCGTGATATGTCCCCTTTAATTTCGACGTGAAACAAACTAGTCTTTTCTTCCCTATTTTGACATATTTCCGAGTGAAACGGCTTCTTGAACAAGAGAAAATGTAGGGCGGTGTTGGTAAAATGGACGAGGGAAAGGTGTTGGTCGAGGAATGCGACCGCATGTTCTCAACCCGACTAAATAATGGCTAATGATAGACATTATTTAGTCTCCCAGAGTGTCAGCCATTTTTTTTATTGGAAGCTAAGCTAGCAGGAGAAAGCTGAGTCGTAGGGGTTACCATCCTCTTTTTCCTGGACATGTCCGGCCGTCGATGTCCGGGATTCAGCTTTTGCTTTCTGCAGTCGCCATTTGTTGTTTACATGCACAGCTTTTGTTTCAATCTAACTGAATTCATTCTGATTGGTGAATCTGAATGTAGTGTTTACATGAGCGCTAAACAAGTAATCGGCTGATGTGTGTTTTAACATTGCTATGAAAATTCCCGCTCCTCCGTGAGAGATACGAGACCGGAGCGTCTCCCAGGCGTCGCTCATCGGTAATCACGCCACCAGCCTCGCGCCGTTCTCCCGCGGCCCTCACTCGTCCCGCTCGCCACAGTAAACATAATTAATGGCGACTGGAGAACGCAAAATTTTTGGGCGATCTCGAAACACATTTTCGGGCAGACTCATCACGGAGACTCACTAGTAGCCTAGACTTGTTGTTTAACTACTGCGCTCTGTTACCTGTACGCGGGAGAACGGCGTGGCCTCCTAGGGCAGCGAAGCAAGTGCATTCTGGGAGTTGTTGTCTTTCATCCACATAAGCCAAAAATAAATTTTCTTGCTTTTCTCAGTCTAGAAAGCTCCAAATTCAAACATAATTTCACATTTCTTCTACATAAATGACCCATTTTAAATACACATTCATCTTTCCAGAGGTGAAATATCACTTTAAACGTAATAGGCCATGAAAAAGATCTCAATGTGTTACTCACGCTGACATTGTATGTACACACAAACACACAGAGAAAGCTGCCTCAGATATCATGTGACAGCAAATTTAGTTCTCTTTAGCGCCGCATTACACTTGAACTTTCAGATACACACAGAAATATCTGTCTTGGTGAGTAAGCATTGTTTCAAGCATTCACGTAAGCATTGTCATAGTCAACATTTGGGGCGGACAATCTAATGTGTAACATTTTATTAAATCTGTGCGTTTGGTCTTAATATAATAAACCTGCTGCTATTAATGTTGATCAAACAACAAAAGAAAAGTGGGACGCACTCATTTCGATAGCTTTTATTTGAATCTATTTATTTATTTATTTTGTATAATTTCTTACTTGAATGCTTCTGTTAAATATGCATCGAATCGTGTCCCTCTGAATCAAAATAAGGTATGAGGCGAGTGAAGATTCACCCTTTTTTAGTTACAGAGGCTTAAGGAAGTCTTGAGCATTGTTAAAAATAAACTGAGGCTGTTCCCATAGTCTATCACCTCTGAATGCCCTGTGTGTGTGTGATCTTTGTCAGTGTCCAGTGACCGATCATTTGGGAGTGGTTTTGTAACAGCGTGGCATTTACTTCTCTCCTGGCACAATGGGGCACTTCCTTTTTCTGTGCTAGTCACAGGAAAGCGACAGCGTGTGGAGAAGTCGTTTGTTATTGCATGTCTGTCGTGACTCACCACTGAGTGACCTGGAGTTCATGACGACCAATCAATGGCTGCGATTAACAATCTGTTGTATTCTGTAGCCGCGACTGACCTGTGTGATCTCATACTGTGATCTGTGTGAAAACAACTGTAACTGGAAATGAGTGTCATGCAATTACACACACAGCTGGAATTGGACTAACAGCTGTTGCTCTCCCTTAAAGAAATGACCTTGTAGTTCATCGAGTAACAACTGCTCATGCATTGGTGAATTATTTTGATTACGTTTGTTTGGGTTTTGGGCACACACTTTATCACAGCACATAGTGTTTGAAGACTAGTTTTAATCTTATAAAACCTGTAAGGAGATTGTACTGTAATTTTATATTAAATATCTATATTTATACTTGTAAGTTCTGTTTTTTTTCAATGCTTTTGTATTTTTTATATAATTAGGTTTAATTTTTTTTTTTTTCCGATTAGAAATTTTAGAAATTTGTCTTTTTATTTCAGCAAGTTGGCAAGGTTTTTCATCTAATATTTATATTTTATTTCAGCTTTATATCAGTTAACAAAAATGTTTCACATCAAAATAAGAAAATATATTTTTCTTACTGGTTTTCTTTTCTTTTTAAATTTCTTTATATATATATATATATATAATTAATTAAGGGATCTTCTTAAATAAAGTAAAACAAATAATATATATATATATATAATAAATTATGTGTGTGTGTGTATGTGTGTGTGTGTGTATATATATATATATATATATATATATATATATATATATATATATTTTTTTTATTTATTTATTTATTTATTTTTTATTTAAGAAGATCCCTTAATTCCTTCATCGTGACATCAGACGTAGACAAGAAAAAGCCTTAAAATGTGCCTAAATAGCGTTGCCTGTTTCAGCTCTAATGCATTTACTGCAATAGTTACTGGAATAGTTAAATTAATATTTAAATAACCAAATCATTGCTTCACATATACATTTACAATAATGGCAGTGTGGGTTATTTATTGTTTATTTTTTTGTATATTGTAAGTTCTCATTTGGTGCAACGAGACAGTAATGCTTAAGAGGAGGTTATTCAGTAAATGAGTGTGTTTTAGTAAGTCCGTCTCTGGTATTAGAGTAGAATTAGAGTAGGTGTGTTTGAAAAACTTGTTGTTTTAAGCTTGGGTTGAATATAACTGCTGATTTTGCTTTTCTGACCATAATCCAAGGGTTCCTTCAGCAAATGGAGGGCAGGATTGAAAGCCAGTAAGACCAGTAAAAGCCTTCAGGACCAGTAGAAAACCGGAAGCTATTATGTGAACTAGACGACCAGAAGTGGCTTATCACAGTGGCTGGGCAGGATTTTGTTTTTCTTTTGGGTTTATTTGTCTTTCTATCATCTATTTAACCCTTATTGTATGTATTGTGTTGATTCTCATGCATGGTCAACAGAAATGTGCACTTAATAGGAAATGCAAATCCAGTTTAGTAAATAAACTCAAAGTTCAATATTAAAAAACAAACCATTTGCATGCACCCTAAATACCTTAAACTGCCCACGTGCACTTGCCAAGGCCCCTAGAACGAATCACTTCTCGTTTCGAGATCTGCAGATGCAGTTTTTCCAAAGTTTTTAACTGACTCAGTTTTAGTGTCAGAAAGCGTCAGAATGTCTGTTATGTTGGAAACAGAAGTGGCAACTTTACGCAACCGGCACATCGATGTGTCACATGCGTCATGTGTTAACCTCCCGACGTCCTCATGCTCATGAATTCGCAAAAAACAGCTTCTCTTTTTCATTCAGCCTTTGTTTTGTTTTTACTCCTGATTTCATATAAAATGTGTGTGATTTCACATAAAACAATTTTTTAAGAGGACAAATTATATCATTTTTCAAAGTTTTGGGCTTTAAGTTTTCATGCTTGAATTTTCAAAAAACACATTATTTTTCACATATTGTACATTGTTGCGGCTCCTCTCTTCCCAGTCTGTCAGTAACGCTCTGTTTAGTTCCTGTCTCCATGAAGCCCCTCCTTCTGAAAAGCACACTGTGCTCTGATTGGTCGGCTGGACCAATGTGTTGTGATTGATCAAGCGCTCTGAGTGTGTTTGGGAAATGCCCCGCCCCTTACCATAACCGCCAGTTTGACACACTATAACTAACTAAACCAGGCCCCGCCCCTTTATTCTGCATATTAATTATTTAAATGAGAAATCTTGTGACGCGTTCGTTCCCGGAAGAAATGGAGGCGAATAGATCAGTTCAGAAAGAGAATAATTCCCTCTGAGGAACTTTACAGACCTTTATCAAGCTCAAACAGAAACATTACACACTAAAGAAAGTTGAAAATGTAAAAATAAAAAAAAGCATAATAGGAGCCTTTTAAGACCCATACTAAACCAGCTTGGACAAGCATGGAGATTCAGACTGGTCTAGACATTTGACCATGTAATGATTAAACAAAAAATAAAATGTGTGTGTGTTCCAGATTCACAGCATCACCACCGAGGCCGCAGTGACACTGCAGGTGTTCAACACCACATACAGTGTGGAGGTCGTGGCCTGCACTCAGAGCGGCTGTGGGACCAAAAGGGCACGATTCTTTCTCTTTGTGCTTCCAAAAACTGGTGAGCAGATGCAAGAACATTCCTCTGGGGTTCACCATTAGTAGATGTAATGAAATATTGCAATATAATGACACTGCAAAAAGAAACATTAGTGATGTTTATCTGTATTTGACGTGCCTTTTGTTTTGTTTTGTTTCACTGCTTTCTGATGGAATTCAGCAGACAAATATGTTTATTATTATTTTTTTAATGACCACTAAACTGTATAATTAACTATTGTCCCACGTAACATAGATCTTTTAACGGTTGATCATTGAAAGATCGCGATCTCGATTCACTGACCCAGAGAGAGCGGTTGTCATATTTAGGTATGAAAGAGCTTGACAAACACTGGGATAAAAGTTAATAGTCCGGATATAAATACTGATGTCTACTTTAAAAGTAAGTTGATGCTTCAAATATGTTGGCGATAAGTGACTGTTTTTTTTATTTGATTTGATTTGATGTATTAGACAAAATAATAGTGAAAAATATACTCATTTGTCAAGGATAACACAATATAGTCCTCGATGTAAAGTCTGTTAAAAATGTATTTGTCATTGAGTCATTTCTTCAAAAGATTCGTTCAAAAAATATTCGTCTAGTGCTGAAACAAATGAAGGCTTTGAGTGAGTCATTGAATCATTCATTCAAATGAATAAATGAATAATTAATTCAAACTATATGTTTAATTATTTTTTAAATAAACTGCAGCAATTAACATTTTGTCAGAACCTCTAGGAAATAAATTACATGTTATTTTGTTTGTCTCTTCAAAATCATGACCTCAATTTTAAACAAAATCTTGATTCTCAATTTATCCAGAATCGTGCAGCTCTAACGTAACAGATGTCCTATGTGGATATATTAATTCATTATATATATTTATATATTATTTTAATTTAAATAAATCTAATTTTATATATTTATATATATATATATATAATCATTCAAACCACTGAATGATTATCTTGAATTGTAAATTAATTGCAGTGAATACATCTGTAGTTTCCCATAAGAAACATTTCCAGTTGATTTTAAAATCAAAAACCTATTTAAAAATGTAGTTGATTAAATCAAAATAGTCTTTCAGCAGCCAGGAGGGATATTTGTTCGGAAAGAAGAACCAAATTCTTACGAAGTTAAATCACTCTTGTGTGATCACAAGATTTTGGACAAGTAAAGAGTGTCATGAACTGAGGACACATCATCACCAGTTTGGTGAATGAGTTCCCAGAGCAGCAAAACTCAAGCTGTTGAACTGAACTCTGGGCTAAAATGCCAATAGCATAGAGAATAATATTAATTTTGCCCATTACAGTGTGAATGTTTAGTATTCTGCTGGCCTTTGTTAGATGTACAGATGCTAGTGTTGTTGTTTATGCTCTTGTTTATTAAGTGCATGCATGTGTGTTTTGCTTTCAGGATCTCCTGAGTCTCCATCCTCAACGCCAGTTCCCAGTCGTTCCGACTCCGTGTACATTGTGCTTGGAGTGGTTTGCGGTTTCTGTCTGTTGTTGATAGTGATGTTTGGCGTCTTGTGGTTGCGCAGTCACTCCTTTTTACCGTAAGTTTCTTTGTCATTTCTCTTTTTTTTTGTTTTATAGTCAGTCAACATGAAATCAAAAGTGATTTTTTGTTTACTTGATTTTTTGTTTACAAAAGTTTACTTGAACACAATTTTATGGAAGCCCTGAGACATTTACATATTTTTTAAAACGTAAAATAAATAAAAAATCAGTAAAAAAAAATCTAGCTCGAGACTTTATTCTCGAAATGTTTCGACTTGATTCTCGAAATGTTTCGACTTGATTCTCGAAATGCTTCGACTTTAATCTCGAAATGCTTCGACTTTAATCTCGAAATGCTAGATTTTTTTTTTTTTTTTTAACGGTGCGGTTCAGGGTTTCCGTACAATTTCCTGTTCTTATTGTGCGTGATTTATTAGTTTATGTTATTCCTAAGAAAAACCCTTTAAAATAACTTTTAACCTGATGTCATAATGTTATTTATTTTCTTTATTTAATTGCATATTAAATAATGCACAATGCATATTAATGAACGACGTACAAGCATAGTTGAACGTAAATACGCCTTATTTAGCACAATGCTAATTTCCATCCGTTGTCCCATTTTATGCTAATTTGCTAATTTCAATCCGACAATGCTAATTTCCATCCGTTGCTAGTTTATTATGATGTTAGCATCATAATAAAATAGCATGGCTTGTTTCCGTCACAGAATAAGAAATAAAAAAGGTAACTGCAACTTTTTACCTCACAATTCTGATTTTGTTCGCTCACAATTGTTTGTTTGTCTTAAATTCAAACTTTACAATCTTGTAATTGCAAGTTTATCACAGAATATTCTGTGAAAAAAAAAAAAAAATATTGAAAAGATGTTTTCCTCAGAATTGCGAGAAGCCCAATCTTATTTATTCGGTTTGCATATGTTATTTAATTCACTTTACTTTTCACTGTCCTTAAGCATTTTGTTTTTTTGTTATTGTTATTTGTTATTTACAGAGCTGGTCAAACGTATAATGTTTCACTTCATTGCTGTATTGTTAAATCTCACTACTGATTTTCAGACCTATTTTTATTCTAAGACCAAATCTGAAAAACAAGGGCTATTTTTAGGAGCCAGAGTTTGTTCATATTAATGCACTTGGGCCAAGAAATTGAAGGCTTTGGGAAAGAAAAGCAGGGGGAAGGTTGCAGTGGTCTGTAAAAACAGCATGGCTTCTTAGTAAAACTAAATTATGGAGGACAGAGTTGGCCAAAGCTGTGCTAAGCGAAGAGCTTCAGACTGCCCCTGGTTGTTTTCTAGTGAGACTAACAACAACATCCCGTTTTCATCATTCTCTCTGGGACACTTGAACAGTCTTTTGCTGACTCTACCGAGAATGTGCAGTGGGGGTTGTGGTCGCTTTGCGGTTACAGTTACTTACCAAATAACTTTTAACTATTCAAGGTCCCTTTTCAGGAATCCAGACTGCATCTAAAATAACTGCAAGTGCAAATGTGGCAAACATCAAATTTCAAATCTAATCTGCATTGTTAACCAGCATGTATTTGGACAAACAAGGGTTGATGAAAAGTCGATCTGTTTGCCGTGAGTTCGTCGTTTGAGCTGTGAATAATGGTGGTAAAAAGAGAGAATAATCAGATAAATGGAAATTGCATGTAATAGGTTTGCTTGTGTCATTAAGACTTTACTCTGTTTATTGGAAATAATCACATCATTTGATGTTGCATGTCAATAATGTCAAAATCCCATTATAATCTTATTATGAGAGTGCATGTGAACACGCATTTCTAATTAAAGAGAGTTTTGTTGTAAAATAAATCAGATATTATAGTCAGTTCATCCCAGTTTAAGGTAGTGTCTGCTTTTCAAAATGAAGAAATGCTTCAGTTCAACACTAAAGTGCATTTAGTTCCCATTGCATTTTTGGATCATGTGTCTTTTTATTTATGTAAATGTTTTTAGTCCGTAGGTCCTCCATTGCTGAAATGAACAGCTTAGACCTGCATGATGTTTTATAGTGTTTGCTGGTTAGTAGTACTGGTTTTGTACTGATATAGCTGGCTGATTTACATGTGTCGACTAGCACTGTTACCAGGTTGATCCGTGCTGTTTCAACAGATTTACTGCAACTCAATGTCTTCATGAAATCCTAAATCTCAAAATTGCTAAGTTATTAATTAGTAATATGTCATGGGGAAATGTGCAAATGGTGATGATTGTTGTTTGTGTACTGTGTGTGTGTAAATGTGTCACTGGCGCCCTCTACAGGTGCTTGTTTGGTGCTGATGACAAACTCACTCCTCGCGTAGAATACAGACCTCAGAGATCCTACAACCGTTCAGCCATTGAAACCACACGTACGTCAAGCATTGCTTGCATTTTTTCCAAAACTTGAAGATTTTAACTGTAATAGATTATAAAGTATTTCTTCTTTGTTTTAGTTGCCAGTCTGGGCATCAGCGGTGAGCTTCAGGCCAAACTGCAGGACGTGATGATCTTAAGGAATCTGCTGTCCATCGGGAAAGTCCTCGGAGAAGGTGAGGGTGTTGTGTTGTCTTGTGTTGTGTGACCGCTCATGTCAGATGCATTTATTGACCTAATGTCTCTTCTTTAGGTGAGTTTGGATCTGTGATGGAGGGGCAACTCAGACAGCCCAATGGAACCTCTGAAAAAGTTGCTGTGAAAACCATGAAATGTAAGTTTTTTATTTCAAAAGGCCAAATAATTTTAGTTTGCATATTTTAGATTAAGATTATGAAGGTGGATACTTTTACTTTTAAGTATTTAAATATTTAATAAAACAAAGTTATTTTATATTTTAAAAATTACATTTGCTTATCATTATTAAAATAAATTATTTTGAAAAATGATTACATTTATATTATTACAATTATTATTATTATAGTTACTTTTATTGTAAAAAAACTGTAAAAAATATTAATAATGTTTGTTATTTAAAACATATTAAGTTAAAGTTTTAAGTCATTTATAATATTACTGTTCAATTTTATTTTATTTTTATTACATTTATTATAATTAATTAATTGATAATAAATGTAATACTTTTTCAAAATAATTGTATTATTATTATTATATTTATTTTTATTAAAGTGTAAAAATCGTTACTTTTTTATTGAAAAAATATTTTTTAAAAAGTATTATATTTTTCATTCTTATTAATATTAGGTTTTTTTGTCAAATTTAATTTAATATTTTACATTTATATTTTATTTATTAATTATTACCATTTAAAAAAATATTTCAAGTTAATTATTTTTTAAAGTATTACATTTATTATTATTATAGTATTTTTTATATATTTTTTACCATATTTGCACATATACATTTTTTTGTTTTTCATTTTTAACTAATCTTACAGCTATAGATCTTCACAATGGTCTGCAAAGACACTAAACTTAAATTTTATGTGAGATCGGGGACTACAGATGGAAACTAGCTTAAGCTAAATCCTCTGCAAAGCATCTTTAATTAATGTTTTTTGCACATTGCCCCTTTTGAAATAAATAAATGAACAAACAAACAATCTATATAACTAGATAAATAGCCAAGAATAGAATATGATAAAATATATGAAATAAAGCATTAATTTCTGCCTCTTTCAGTGGATAACTTCTCCCAGAGAGAGATTGAAGAGTTTCTAAATGAAGCTGCTTGCATGAAGGATTTTCACCATCATAATGTCATCAGACTCTTGGGTGAGAAACATGCATTAGTGAACACACTAGAAATACTCATTATGGAGTGAAAACATTCTGATATGTGTTGAAATCCATAATATGTTCGGGTCAGTGATATTAAAGTCTTTATCTACTGCTGTAATGTTGATTTGTTCTCGTAGGTGTTTGTTTAGAAGTGGGCTCAGGACACTTTCCTAAACCAATGGTCGTGCTCCCCTTCATGAAGTACGGAGACTTGCATAGTTTCCTCCTGCGCTCACGTCTCGAGGAAGATCCTGTGGTAAGATGCTAAATGAGCAGCATTACTATTGGTCTACATGCATGAGCCAGACTGTGATGTTCTCATGGGTCTAACAGATGCTGTGTTGTGTTTCCAGTTTCTCCCTACGCAGATGCTCCTGAAGTTCATGATTGACATCGCTCTGGGAATGGAGTATCTCAGTAACAGAAACTTCCTACACCGGGACCTGGCCGCTCGCAACTGCATGTATGTGTCCTCAACTTATCGTCACCTATTAACTGAAAGAAAAAAAAAAATCACTATCACAGTCCCTCCCATAAAAAACTGTTGATAATAATCAGAAATGTTTCTTGAGCATCAAATCATCATATTAGAGTGATTTCTGAAGGATCATGTGACACTGAAGACTGGAGTAATGATGCAAAAAATTCAGCGTTGATCGCAAATTACATTTTACAATATATTCACATAGAAAACTATGGAAGCTTGTTTTCGCCACTGAATAAAAAAATAAAATAAATTTTTTGCGACTTTTTATCTCACAATTGTGAGATATGAATTCAGAATTGTGAGAAATAAAGTCGCAATTGCGAGATATAGTCGCAATTCTGAGAAATAAAGTCGCAATTGCGAGAAAAAAGACAGAATTGCAACTTTTTAGCGGACAATTCTGACTTAACATGCAATTGCTACTTTATATCATGCAATTCTGACTTTATAAAACGCAATTACGCCTTTATATCAAGCAATTCTGACTATATCTCGCAATTCTAACTTTATAACACGCAATTGACTTTAACTCGCAATTCTGACTTTATATCTCGCAATTCTAACTTTATAACACACAATTCTGACTTTTATAACACGCAATTCTGACTTTATATCACGCAATTCTGACTTTATAACACGGAATTGACTTTATCTTGCAATTCTGACTGATCTCGCAAATGTGACTTTATATCTCACTATTCTGACTTTATGACTCGCAATTGCGACTTTATATCAAGCAATTCTGACTTTGTATCTCGCAATTCTAACTTAACACGCAATTGTGACTTTATAACACGCAATTGTGACTTTATATCTCGGACAAAAGGTCGCAATTACCTTTTTTATTTTTCATTCTGTGGTGGAAACAAGCTTCCATAAAAACAACTTTTTTAAATTGTAAGAATATTTTATAATATTAAAAATTTTACTGTATTTTTGAACAAATAAATGCAGCCTTGGTGAGCAGAAGACCTCAAAAATCGTAATGGTAGTGTAATGTTAGGGATTTTATTACTGTTTATTTGAAGTCTCAATGTTTATTTCAAGCAATTAAATTTTTTTTTTCATCCAGGTTGCGAGATGACTTGAGCGTGTGTGTTGCTGATTTTGGCCTGTCAAAGAAAATCTACAGTGGTGACTATTACAGACAGGGCCGGATAGCCAAGATGCCCGTCAAATGGATCGCAGTTGAAAGCCTCGCTGACCGAGTCTTCACAGTGAAAAGTGATGTGGTAAGAACTGTCATCACAGCCTCTTCATAGCTCTGTTTTATTCAAATTCATGAGAGAGGATGAGTGATGTTTTTTTCAGCATTATAGAAAGGTTAACAGAATTTACTTGAAGTAGAAATCTTTTGTAACATTATAAATGTTATTTTTGATCAATTTACTGCCTCCTTGTTTTTATAAAAGTGACCTCAAACTGTAGTGTGTGTTAATGCTGTTCATATGACGTATGACTTCATTATCATATGACTTCTCATTGACAAGCTTTAGACCATAGTCAGGGTTTTTGAATGTTTGTTACTGTTTATCTTCCCTTAATGTCCTGTTTAGTGGGCGTTTGGAGTGACCATGTGGGAAATAGCCACTCGAGGCATGACCCCATACCCTGGAGTACAAAACCATGAGATTTACGACTATCTCCTTGATGGAAACCGACTGAAACAACCCAACGACTGTCTTGATGAACTGTGAGTTTTTAAATGTCTGTGGATATCCTGCTTGTGTTCATAGCATGCCTGCCTTTTCCAAAACTGTTAGTTAATTAACATGAAATCCTAATTGACCACATTTACTTTTTTAAAATTTTGCATCATTTACTGCACGTCATATTGTGCATAATTCATCTGTATATTATTCGAAAAGATGATAAAACGTTGTGCTTTATCAAAATATAAAGCTTTATGCACCAGAAACATCTTTTCTATCTTATGCATTTTCCTTCTCAGGTTAATGCATCTGTTAATTGATCTACCTTTCCTGTAGTGTGTAATTGAGCTGTTTGTGAATATAAAAGATCTGTAAAGTTTTAAAGATCAAAGTACAGGATTAATAGAGTTATTGTCTCCCAAAAGAAAGAAACGATTCTAAACTGCCTGAAATGAGTCCGCAGTACTTGTAATCTTACTTCCTTCTAAAACCTATGTAGGGTTGTAACAAATTTGCATAATGCCAGCCTGTGGTTTTCATTGGCTGCCCACAAACAATGTCTACTTTGCCCCGCCTTCAAACACTATAGTTTTAGCTGAGACTGGAAGAGTTTAGTGTCACTATGGATAAAGTGCTGAGGAAGAGCTGAAAGTCAGATATTTCATTTCTGAACACGCGCTGTAAGCGGTCGACCAATCACAACACAGACTGGGCTGTGTGACCAATCAGAGCAGAGGAAGCTCTCAGAAAGGAGAGACTGAATCTTTTATAGAACAGTTTCAGACACTGTGAGAGAAGAGTTAATGCTGCAGTGTATTTTACTTGCAAAATAAATATTTTTTTGACATTTGGATGCGTGTAAACCTATTGTAGGAGACTCAAAACCAAAATTAGAAACCTTTAAAGCAACACTAAGTCAAGTCAAGTCAAGTCACATTTATTTATATAGCGCTTTTCACAATACAGATTGTATCAAAGCAGCTTCATACTGATAACATGAAAGTAGCACAACACAGATCACCAACATTGCTAAACACTAAATAATCCCAACTGAGCAAGCTCAAAGCAAGCCAAAAGCAAGGCGACAGTGGCAAGGAACCAAACTCCATCAGATTGGATGGAGAAAAAACCTTGGGAGAACCCAGGCTCAGTCGGGGGCCAGTTCTCCTCTGGCTTACATTCATATTGTTTAAATATAAATATTAAATATAAATATTGTTTATGAATAAAACGGCGCCAAAACATATCACAGGCGTTGAGTCGTCTCTTCACAGGCGTTGAGTCGTCTCATCGCAGGCGTTGGGGCATCCGAAATCCCCGTGAGAGGCTGGACACAAAACTGGACCTGACGAACGCCATTTTTCTTGGGACAAGCGTCCCGAGATAACAGCAGAAAGGCAGATGGGAAATAATTAGCATAGCTGATGTTCATAATGATTTCCGTTATAACTCACAAACTCTCCGTAACCTGAACTCTCCGCAACCCAACCATACGCGCCGACCCGTTTGTCTAAGAGGCTGTCGAGCCCCACTGGTGCGTTAAGCAGTTTCAGTGGCAAACGGTTCCGTATGGCATAACAGAGGACTAGAAGGTAAGCATTATGTGAATGTTTGACTAAAGAGAAGCGTATTTAATCTAGTTCGACCAGAAGCCTTGAATTTAGTGATCTTAAGGAACGCGGTGGATTGTAGGGCGAAAGAAGGTCCGTTAAGTACATAGGAGCTAAACCATTTAGGGCTTTATAGGTCAGTAGTAGTATTTTGTAAGATTTTTTTTACCTTTAAAGGGTTAGTTCACCCAAAAATGCTGTACCAACCCCGTAAGACCTTCGTTCATCTTCGGAACACAAATAAAGATATTTTTGATTGAATCTGAGAGCTGGATCAGTCCTCCATAGACTGTCTAAGGGACTGGCTCTTGACGGCCCATAAAGTCATTAAAGAAAATGTTTAAATATTCCGTGTGCCTACAGCGGCTCAATTATAAGTTTATCAAGCGACGAGACTACTTTTTATGCGAAAAAAAACATAAATAATGACTTTCTTCGACTATTCCATTACTTCCTTATGGGCCTTGAGACGAGAATTGAAGAGATTTCCAGAACGCATGCGCGAGAACTGAGCTGAGGACGTTCTTCTTCGACTACTTCTTGTTACCGGCTGCTCACCGCTTAGGAGTTTTACCGCCCCCTACTGTATAAGATGATGTGCTGATATAGCTGGAAGCGCAAAACTTTCTGTTTACAAGCAGAGGAAGATGCGCGCTTTACATACGCTTTTCAATTTGCGTATTTTCCGCACTATAAGGCGCACTTAAAAGCCTTTAATCTTCTCAAATACGACAGTGCTGTGCGCCTTACAATCCGGAGCGCCTTATATATAGATCATCATCTTATACGGTAGGTGGCGGTAATACTCCTAAGCGGTGAGCAGCCGGTAACAAGAAGTAGACGAATGAGAACGTCCTCAGCTCAGTTCTCGCGCATGCGTTCTAGAAATCTCTTCAATTCTCGTCTCAAGGCACTTCTGGATTCGCTTTGCAGTCCTACATCTGCTACAGTCACGCTATGTAAGATTACCAGTTCGGGTCGCGTTTCTGTAGTTCTAATGAGACATAAGAAAACTACAAATTTGACTTGCTTTACATCAAGAGTTACAATAGTCATTATTTTGTTTTTAATAATAATAATAATTAAATAAAAATAATTTATATAGCGCCTTTCAAAGTACCCAAGGACGCTTAACAACAAAATGAGAATGGGAAGGGGGAATTTAAGAAAGAGGCCAGGGGAGCTAGAGCCCAAAGGCCTCAGTGAAGAGGTGTTTTTCTTCGTTTCTGATGTCGCAATACATCATACTTTCATGAAATCATGCAACATATTCTACCTTGTCTGTGGACATTGTTCCGGTGCTGTTAAACAGTAGTGTGTGTGCGACAGCAGGATGCGGTTGGATAAATTATTTACAACAGCGGTAATAGACAATTCCACTTCCAACCTGTAGGGGGCGACCGCAGAGGAAAAGTTACTTGCATCATAGAGCTGGAAAACAAGACAAAACTGCTGATTAGTAAATCTGATTTGACTATCATAGCATGTCTTGTGTGTTGTTTCAGGTATGATATCATGTTCAGCTGCTGGAGCGCTGATCCGGTGGACCGACCCGACTTCACACAGGTTAGGAAGAGACTGGAGAATTTGGCAGGGAAACTCCCCGCGGTGTCCAACAGGAGGGACATCATCTACATCAACACCAGCTTCCCCGAGGAGGACGACGAATTACCCGGCGTGGCGGCGGAAGGGCCTGTGATGACGTCCTCGCCGTCCTGCAGTCGGCAAACCACAGCAGACGTTCACGAGAGCACAGACGCAGAGGACGACCGTTACGTGGTTGTCATCAAATCCCCCGGGGAACACGCGGCGAGAACTGCTGTTGATACGCCACTATTGAATCACAGACTCTTGGAACAGGACAGCGATGAAACGGCCAGGGACGAGACGGGGGCGCAGAAAACATCGAGTGACACGACACGTTTGCTCTAATGGAGAGATGCATGATGGGAATAATTTCAGTGTCACCACACTGAATAAATAAGTACTTTATATCCGATTTTTTTTGTCAAACAAACTGTGCTAAATGAACTTGTGATGGACTCAAAAATACAGATCAATGTTTTGAAAGCAGCACAGAGACACTGTTACAAAAATTGAAAAATTGAAATTGTGTGTTGTAAAGTCAGAATTGTGAGATATAAACTATTCTGAGGGTTATTCTTTGAATTGGCCTAATTCAATTCAATTCAATTCAATTCAAAACACTTTATTTGTCCCCAAGGGGCAATTTGTGAGGCCACATATAGTAACGAAAACATTATGCATTGTAACATCCTACGTTAAATAATAACTTGCAATTCTGAGAAAAGATGTCAGAATTTCGAGATATAAACTCGAAATTATGTGCAATTAAGCAATTATGTGTTATAAAATCAGAATTGTGATGTTGTAAACTCGCAATTGTGAGAAAAATAAAGGCAGAATTGTGAGATAAAAAGTCGAAATTCTGTCTTTTTTCTCACAATTACAACTATTTCTCAAAATTGTGACTATTTCTCATAATTGCGACTTTATTTCTCATAATTGTGACTTTGTATCTAGCAATTGCGACTTTATTTCTCATAATTGCGACTTTATATCTCGCAATTGCGACTTTATTTCTCATAATTGTGACTTTGTATCTAGCAATTGCGACTTTATTTCTCATAATTGCGACTTTATATCTCGCAATTGCGACTTTATTTCTCATAATTGTGACTTTGTATCTAGCAATTGCGACTTTATTTCTCATAATTGCGACTTTATATCTCGCAATTGGGACTTTATTTCTCATAATTGCGACTATATCTCAATTGCGACTTTATTTCTCATAATTGCGACTTTATTTCTCACAATTGCGACTTTATTTCTCATTATTGCGACTTTATATCTCGCAATTGCGACTTAATTTCTCACAATTGTGACTTTATATCTCGCAATTGCGACTTTATTTCTCATAATTGCGACTTTATATCTCGCAATTGCGACTTTATTTCTCATAATTGCGACTTTATTTCTCATAATTGCGACTTTATTTCTCGCAATTGCAACTTTATTTCTCATAATTGTGACTTTAAATCTTGCAATTGCGACTTTATTTCTCATAATTGCGACTTTATTTCTCGCAATTGCAACTTTATTTCTCATAATTGTGACTTTAAATCTTGCAATTGCGACTTTATTTCTCATAATTGCGACTTTATATCTCGCAATTGCGACTTTATTTCTCATAATTGTGACTTTGTATCTAGCAATTGCGACTTTATTTCTCATAATTGCGACTTTATATCTCGCAATTGCGACTTTATTTCTCATAATTGTGACTTTGTATCTAGCAATTGCGACTTTATTTCTCATAATTGCGACTTTATATCTCGCAATTGGGACTTTATTTCTCATAATTGCGACTATATCTCAATTGCGACTTTATTTCTCATAATTGCGACTTTATTTCTCACAATTGCGACTTTATTTCTCATTATTGCGACTTTATATCTCGCAATTGCGACTTAATTTCTCACAATTGTGACTTTATATCTCGCAATTGCGACTTTATTTCTCATAATTGCGACTTTATATCTCGCAATTGCGACTTTATTTCTCATAATTGCGACTTTATTTCTCATAATTGCGACTTTATTTCTCGCAATTGCAACTTTATTTCTCATAATTGTGACTTTAAATCTTGCAATTGCGACTTTATTTCTCATAATTGCGACTTTATTTCTCGCAATTGCAACTTTATTTCTCATAATTGTGACTTTAAATCTTGCAATTGCGACTTTATTTCTCATAATTGCGACTTTTTTCTCCCAATTGCGACTTTATTTCTCATAATTGCGACTTTATATCTCACAATTGCGACTTTATTTCTCATAATTGCGACTTTATATCTCAAAATTCGGACTTCTTTTGTGAGATAAAAAGTCGCATTTATTTATTTATTTTTATTCAGTGGCAGAAACAAGCTTCCAAACACATCTGTATGATTTATATAAGATTATCAGAAATGTGCTGACTTGTCTGACTTGGTAAATACTCTCAGCTGTTGTAGAGGAAAGTCTAAAGTAACATCATGATGGCATTCATTACTGCACTGCCTTTCAAATAATGGGGTCAGTATGATTTCTTTTCTTCTTTTTTTTAAACTAAATTAATACTTTTATTCAGCAAGGACACATTAAATTGATTTAGGTGACCGGAAAGACATTTATAATGTTATAAAAGATTTCTATTTCAAATAAATGAGCTTTCTATTCTTGAAAGAATCCTGGAAAAAAAGAAAATAGCAGTACAGCTGTTTTCAACATTGATAATAATCAGAAATGTTTCTTGAGCCGCAAACTGTTTCAGCATATTAGAATGATTTCTGAAGGATCAGGTAAGCTTTGATCAGCCTTTAAAATGTAATATTTCACAATATTTCAGTGTTTTTGATCAAATAAGTGCAGCCTTGATGAGTATAAGAGACTTTTTCCTTACCGACCCAAGACATTTGACCAGTACAGTGTGTCAGTATATTGCAACCAATTTCCAATTGCATCTCTTGCAAAATAACAAATTGAGCGAAGTGAAGAAAGCCTTGTGCAGGTTTGACCTCAGTCTTTCACAGTTCACAGAAACACGACAGACCCTAAACGCACCTGGTTGAACTTGTCAGAAAGCTTTACCATGGTGCTGTCTTTGCCTTAATGCATGTTAATGCACAGACCGCAAAACTGTGATGCTAGAAATGTTATGAAACTAGTCTTGTATTTTTCAGAGGAGACTGTTTCCTTTTGTAATGTAATTGTCTTCGAAAGTGTTATAAAATTAAGCTACATTGTGATTTTAAGCTTTTTCTAAACTTTGTTTTTGCATAGAATCCGATTTGTATATTAGAAATGCGTTTTTGTAAATATCAAGGACATGCTCTTTTTATAGTGTTTTTTTTTACATTTTAAAGCTGCAGTCCGTAACTTTTTTGGGTTAAAAATTATCCAAAATATTTTTTGAGCAAGCACATAACCAGCCAGTGTTCAAATCAAAACTCTCTACTTGCCGTAGCTCGATTCAAAACGGTAAGCTTGTAATAATGTTTTTAATTCCAGTGGTACTGGTGGATTTCTGCGGGAGATTCGAGCATGTCTTTGCCTTACTTCCAAAAAGTATAATGTTGTGAATGCCAGTATCCACACCGGCACGGCGACTGACAGCCTCACACTCTCCTCAAAACATTGTGTTCATCCACGCTGTGCCGTGTTGAAGGTGTTGAAGTACAACTCGCGTAAAGTTGATAATTCCGTGAATGACTGCAATTGCAGATTTCGAACAGAGATGGCGACCAAGAGGGAAAATTACGGACTTCGATTTTAAGTTAGAAGTTAAACTGACATGAAGAAAATCTATGGGAGAAATGTTCAAATGTTGTCTTAAGTAATTTGTATTACTGTACCTTTTGATTGAGGTAGAATAGCAATATCTATAATATTAATTTGAAATTGATATAAAAGTGCAATTTATTACTGCCATTATGAACAATATCTTATTAAATAGTTCTAACAAAATGACATTTGCTTTGAGGTGCTGTGTAATTGTTTTTGTCCAAGTCTCCTCTGGTATTGTTCGTCATTTTTGACAGAATTTGACAGAACATTTTTTTTTTTTTTTTTAACTTTACTGGAATTGGACGAAACTTGTTAAAGGTTTTGGCACTTGCTGTGTGAACACACACACAAACATTCATAGACATGGTTTGAAAAGGTTAAATGGTCCTGAAAAGTGTTGTTCACAGTCAAAAATGACCACATTGGAAATAATTGGTAGACGAATTTCGTCTAGTGGAAGCGTTTGGTACTGCGGCCAAACAAAATCTTGTTGAAAGCAAATTTTTTAAGATATCAACCTCAAATTTGGAACACAACTTGTTTAGATTTACAGCTTTGATTTTCTCACATTTTTAGAGTAAAACATGTTTTGGAAAATATTTATTTCGTATTAAAATGGAAAATTTTATTTTTGAGATTTTTTCATAATAAATGTAATTTTTACAACTGTTTTACAAGTTTACTTTTTAAAACTTTTTCACTACATAATTTGCCAAGTGTCATCTTTATTTTAAACCAAGTGTTCGATATTTATGACCATTTAAGTTGGACATTTTATTTTTTAGGTCCATGCTCAAAAAGTGAATAAATGGATTGCTGCATAAATATATTTTAGTGCCATAAAAATAAAAAATATTAAATAAAAAAACAGTATTGAAGTACAATATAGTGCAAACATTTAATTGAAATTAAAATAAATCCTTTCATTTTTGACAACAGTACCTGAGGGTTTTGCAGTCATAAATGTCAACTTGGACAAGTAGTCTGAATGCCATTTAATATATATATATATATATATATATATATATATATATATACCATTATTATGAGAAGCTGACACTCATAAACGTTCCCTTTTGATTTTTTTTTTAGTGTGAATTTAACTTAAAATGTGATGTTTACTGAGTTCATCAATCAATACGTAAGTATCACAACATTACAGTTCTACTATAAAAAATACCATGTTTAACTTGATAGCAAAACCATGTTTAATTTAGTTTTTAAAAAAAGCTTTTCATAATTTGTTTTTATTTTTTAGTGTTTTTAATTTAAGTGTTGCCAAACGTGAAAAAATCAGATCACAAAATTGTAATTTCAGGCGTGTCAATAAAAGTGTCATGTTTTTGTTGTTATCACTTAATTCCAAAAGGTTTATGAGAAGATTAATTTTGTTTGTTTTATTCACATCGAAAGAAAGGAATGTCGTGTCACGCGCACGCACAGGTGTGTGTGCGCGCGTGTGCGTGTCCGTAAGTGCGAGGTCGCGAGCGAGCCTCTCTGGTCAGTAAACATGGCCGTCCGAAGCTGTCGGTGGATACGGGACAGCAGCCGTTTGCTCTGTTTTATCCCATTTCTATTCATCATTTCATCATTAAATGGAGTTAACGCCGCTCCAGAGATGGGAATGTGGACTATTACAGTGCTTAATGTGAGAGTGGATGATGTTTATGATAATAAATGGATGACAATGAGCGAAGAAGCCAAATGCTAACAGCTAGTATATACCTTTACAGTCTATGGTATATAGCAGGGCATCTTTATTTCATAGATTACGCGGAGTTTTTACGTTACTGTTAGTAAGATAACCCCTAGAATTTAGAATAAAAACGTTATGAGACGATGAAATACTGCTAAATTGTTGAAGTATAACGCTGCTGTGTTTACATGGGGGAATCAGTCATAGTGATAGTAGCTCAGTGATTTATAATACAGCTCCCCAAAACATAATATTGTGTCTTTTTTTTTAACTAATTTAACTGGCATAAAGGGCTGCGGTGATAAGCCCCATTTGAGATATGATATTGAATAATGCTGTCATGATCAGATGGTTGTAATTTGTTATTTCTGGGACATGTAGCAGGCTGTTATGATGTGCCAGGCATAAATGATAGTATTTACAATATAAGTTACCCAGTTTAATCATTATATACGCAGGACACAATGCAAAGAAGCAAGGTGTTGATAAGAGAGAAAAAAAAGAGAACATTTGTCAATATTTTCTGTATCTGATAGACAGCAATAAATGGAGACTTTCCCTGTAAACTGAAGATTTTACTTTATTTCTTTTGACTGACACTATCACCTGATTGTTCATATGATCTGTGTTACAAGTTTGTGACAAGTAAATATCAATTATTTAAAGACCTGTCTAATTTTTCCACTAAGGTTTCCAGTGGCTGCCATAGTAAGACATTGCCATATCACAGCAGTTTAATTTACTAGCAAGCTCTTTCTCTGAAAGAAACTGTTGAAAGGTTGTATGTTTAATGTATATGTACTGTTACATTGTTTTCAGTAACTCGCTATTCTCTTTTCTAGACATCAAGACCTTTATTGTTAAGAAAATCCATGTATAAGGGCACTGACATTGAACTGAAAGGTATCTGTTTTTTTTTTGCATGTGTTTTATTGCATAGATCAAAGATGAAGCTAAATAAAAACATTCATTTATTATGATTGTTATTAACCGTCTTTAACTTGTCTTTATTCTCCTCTCAGTGACATCATTTGATTGCCCAGAGGAAGTGACGTTCTCCATTCAGTGGTTTTTGAAGCATTACCCATGTCACAATGAGTACAACAATATTGAAGTGAGTGGCACCTGTAATGTGTTTCTGAAATCCAGCTGTGTGATGCTCTTGCTTTGTTGATCTTTCGTTTGTTTGCTCGCTCAGGAAATGTATGAAAAGACGCCACTGAGTCGAGGCATGAGTATGGACCCGAACCCTCTCGGACCCGGAGAGTATATTCAGCACAAATACAGGGACATTTCCTGCCGCAGTGACATGCACATCTTCCCTATGTTCAATGTACGTTTGCAACACTTGATCTCATTCAGAATCAGAACTGTAGCTGCTATTGCCTCATTTTTAATCAGCTTGACTTATTTAGTCACATTTTTTATTGTGAGTCAATAAGTGTGGGTCCAGGTCGGTGTTGTTTAGTTTATACTATTAAGAAAAAAAAAATTATATTTTCAGTTTTCATTTTAGTTTAACTTTTAGTAATTATGTTATGTGTCACTTTTATTGATTATTTTAAGTATTTCTATTTAGCTTTTACACAATAAGTTTTAATTTGTTAACTTCATTAGTTAATGACTATACTTCTACAGCATTTATTAATCTTAATGTTAATTTCAACATTTACTAATACATTTTTAAGATCATTAGGTAATACACTGTGAACTAACATGAACATTTTTATTATCTAATGTTATTAACTGTTACCATTATTATTTCAGGTTTAGTAATGTTAGTACTTCACCTTGAATGGATATTGTTTGAGTTACAGTAGTTTTTAGGAAGAAAATATTTCTCAGTTTGTGTTTTTAAGTTTAAGTTTTTTATGTTTATTTTATATTTATTTCCATTAACAAAATAAAAAAGACTGGTCTGAGACACATTTTACTATCAAAGTTTTTGCCCCCCCCCCCCCCCCCCCAAAAAAAAAACATTTATTTAGCATTTTATATACAAACACACACACACAATATTACAATGTGAAAGAAGTATCATTCAATGATATGTCTTAAAACATTAAAATCAACATAATTTAAAGACAGTTCAACAAATACTAGCCTGATGTATACTTACACAATAATGTCAAATGAGTGTCTTGTTTATAACCTCTTTCAATTGCGACAATCAGCTGATGTTAATCTTTATTGTAGAATTGCATGTTTGGAGATCAAGTGTTACTTGCTTTTTTTAATGTTGTCTATTCCATATTTCTCTGCAGAAATCAAAAGCAGAACCGAAAACACTGAAAACGGCTGCAGTGGATGGAGAGCTCCAGGTAGTTGTTAAGTTGTTAACTTTTGACCAGCTTCTCCAAAAAAGCCTGATTGTTCTCCAAATATCGAAGAGAAACATCTTTTTGTTTTTTTAACATTAGGAAGGCAGATTCACAAGTTTTCCTGTTGCTGAGGCCGAAGCAAAGGTGAGACATTCTTGGACATAATATATGGATTATTTGCCTGCATTAAAAGATTGAGAGAGTAAAAGATTTGTAACATAATGGCACATCATTTGTTTGTTGGAAGGAAAATGTGATTGCTACGACCTGGAGGGATGGGCCCTTCCTGCTGGTGGTGTCGATCCATCCAATCAAACAAGATAGTTTCAACTGGAATTTAACTTGTAGGCATAATTGCCATATCTGATCTCATCATACTTTAGATGCATGAATATTTAGCTGCTTAATAAGGTGTTTCTGTGCAGTTATGTCATGTTTTCTCATTGCATCTTATCTAAATTGTGTGTTTCAGTCAGTGTTATGATGAAGGGAACCCACGGTTTTCTCTCTGTCACTGAATGGCCTCTCATGATCGTAAGTAGTTGCTCATCGGTTTTGTGTCACTTGTTTATTGGTGCAATATGATCAGTGTTATAATAACATAAATATACACTAGTTCAAAAGTTTGGGGTTGGTGAGATTTTTAAATATTTTTGAAAGTCTCTTGCTCACCTAGGCTGCATTTATTTAATAAAATTTGAATGCCTTCATTCAATATTGAAGGAGTAGTTAACTTTTAAAAAAAACTTTTGCTGATAATTTACTCACCCCCATGTCATCCAAGATGTCCATGTCTTTCTTTCTTCAGTCGAAAAGAAATTAAGGTTTTTGATGAAAATATTCCATGATTTTTCTCCATATAAGCACAAATGCTCGCCTTGCTCTGTTCTGTGACTCTCCTGTTCGAATTCGTTTACTCGTTTAAATGAATGAATCTTTTTTCAAGTCATTTCGTTCATTTTGTTCTTTGAATAAATGAAATGACTCGAAAAAAATTGTGAATTCGAACGAGTTCGAACAGGAGAGTCACGAACGCGCATCACAGAACAGAGCAAGGCGAGCATTTGTGCTTATAAGACTTAAACTTTTGTATTTATTTTTTAAATGAGTGATCGTTTCGCTAGATAAGACACTTATTCATCGTCTGGAATTGTTTAAAGCCCTTTGAAGCTGCACTGAAACTCTCATTTGGACCTTGAACCGTTTGGACCCCATTGAAGTCCATTATATGGAGAAAAATCTTGGAATGTTTTCATTAAAAACTTTAATTTCTTTTCGACTGAAGAAAGAAAGACATGGACATCTTGGATGACATGGGGGCGAGTAAATTATTAGCAAACGTTTTTTTTAAAAGTGAACTACTCCTTTAATTTCTTTAAAAAAATCTAGCAAAAATATTTTAACAGTAGTGTAACTTTTATTATCAAAAGCCATAATTAAAACAGGATAAGTAAGCATATCCTGCCACATTTGTGCTGTAAACATGAGTGAAAGCTTAAATCCCGTGTCTGGTTGAGGAGAGATGTGCTTTTGCTTTTCTAAGTGGACGGTTTTAATCTGGTGAATGCTAAAATAAAATAAAAATGTGACAACAATGTACTAAAGATGGAAAACATTGTCAAAACGATTCCCGTTCTCACAGATTTGTAAAAAAATGACTAATAACGCTGTATTCTGCTGCCAGGCCACTAGTTGGCGATGTCATTTTGTGAAGAAACACATGATTTCTTTGTAGTTTACAAGGAGACGATAACGGTATCGTTTTCCAAAGTTTGCTTTTTCAGGCCCCCAAAACACTGTTGTAAAGTAAATGAACAGCCAAAAGACAAAAAGTTTTTGTTTGAAACGGTGTTGTATAAACTGGCTAACACATTTTCTGTCTCTTTTCTTCAGTTCTACATGGTGATGTGTATGGTGTACATTTTGTACGCTCTGCTCTGGTTCGTCTGGTCGTCCTGCTACTGGAAAGACCTGCTGAGGATCCAGTTCTGGATTGCAGGAGTCATATTTTTGGGCATGATAGAGAAGGCTGTCTTCTGTGCTGAATATCAGAACACTAACAACGTGGGATCGGCATGTTAGTCAGAACACACTTTCTTTCTCAATTTCATAACTTCTCCTACCATGGCCAAACAAATATGGACATATTTAAGTCGTGTGAGATAAAATGGTGTTATGTAGGATATTTTTTTCTCATTTTAATTAGATGTACGCTGCCATTCAAAGGTTTGCGGTCGGTAACATTTCTTAATGTTGTTTAAAAGTCACTTTTGCGCATAAAGTCTGTATTTATTTGAGCAAACACAGTAAAACAACATTAATATTGTGAAATATTATTACTATTTAAAATAACTGTTTTATATTGTAATACATATTATAATGTAATTTATTCCTGTGATCAAAGCTGTATTTTCAGAACAGTCTTCAGTGTCACATGATCCACTCTAATATGATGATTTACTGCTCAAGAAACATTTATTATTATTATCAATGTTGAAAACAGTTGTGCTGCTTCATATTTTGTAGAAGCCATGATATTCTTCGATGATCAGAAATGTCAAAAGAACAACATTTATTTAAAGTATTTAAAGCATTATACATGTATTTACTGCCAATTTTGAACAATTTAATGCATCTTTGCTTAATAAAAGTATTCTTTTTTTTTTTTTTACTTTTTGACCCCAAAATTTGTCTTAATTTTCAACACTAGAAGAATTGTTTTAAGTAAAATTTAACAAACTTTTTTGTAAAATGTTTTAGTGTCCTTATGCCATCTTCCTTTAAAATGAGTGACACTTGCATCGATATTTTTACAAAAAAAAAAAAACTTGAAATAGACCTATAGGATTATTCTATGTTTTAATAGTTGACTCTCTTTGTCTTCTCTCCAGCTCAGGGTCTTCTGATCTTTGCCGAGCTCGTCTCCGCTCTGAAGAGGACTCTGGCCCGTTTGCTCGTCATCATCGTCAGTCTTGGGTACGGCATTGTCAAGTGAGTGACGAAAGCATCGATTCGCAGGTTTCAGGATGATTATAGAGCGTGAGATGATGATGTTTTTCTGTCCTCAGACCACGTTTAGGCACCGTCATGCACAGAGTGGTGGGTCTGGGTGTGCTTTACTTCTCAATCGCTGCAGTTGAGGGCGTTCTGAGGATCACTGGGGTAAAGATGACATCCTGGAGCATTTTAAACCATCCTTTGGTTTTTCTTATGCAACTGCATAATTTGCTTCTAATAAATGTCAATGAGACGTCATTAGGGCTTAGAGTTGCAGGCATTTATCTGTTGTGAATAATGAATGTGATTGGTGTATGTTGATTTTAAGGGTCGAGATAATGGACCGGCCCTCATCACTTATGTTATACTAGCTATGTTTGATTCTTCAGCCATCTGGTTCATATCCTTTCGTTGGGTTTATCAAACCTGTTAGATTATCAGGGTATCAGTTTACAATGAGGTGCGTCATTACACTGTAAAAAATATTTTCAAGATTTGTTATCACAACATATTTTCTTTTGTCAAATCAACTTTATAATAATTTATTTAGTTGAGATAACTTATTATTTTGAGTTTCTGATGATTAAATTAATATACTTCATTGTATTAACTCACTTTTTCCAGTTCAATCAACTTAAAATTTTAAGGCAACCCAGGTTACTTACTTTTTTAAGTTAAACCATCAATATTTTTTTACAGTGTATGTCTCTACATTAAATGCATTTATTAATCTTAGTTGATGTCAAATTTAACATTTACAACATCAAAAGTTGTTAACATTAGTTAATGCACTGTGAAAAAAAATAGAACTAACATTAACAAAGATGAATAAATGCTTTTTGCTCATTGTTAGTTCATTTTAGCCAATGCATTATCTAACAAGACCTTATTGTAAGGCAAAGCAAGTTTATTTATATAGCACATTTCATACACAGTGGCAATTCAAAGTGCTTTACATGAAATTAAAATAATCAAAAAAATCTGAATAATTAAAATAGTTTAGAATTAAAAAAAATCATAATAATAAAAATAAAATACAGTAAATAATTAAAACAATTTAGGATAAAAAATAAAATGAAGTACAGTAATAGTCAATATTGTAGTGTCACCAATAACCTAGCCGTGTTTAAAATGACTTATTCTGTCATTGCATATTTCTTGCAGATGTTGTTTAGAGTGATTTCACAAAGTGTATATGTTTCAGTGTGATTTAGTCTTATATTGGAGAAGAACTCGTTCCTGCTGTTTGCTATGCCTTATTGTCCCGCCCCTGTGCATCTCTCTCTCTCTCTCTCTCTCTCTCTCTCTCTCTCTCTCTCTCTCTCTCTCTCTCTCTCTCAGGCTAAAGACTCTGACCTTGCCCTGCTAGCCAACATTCCCCTGGCTCTGCTTGACTCCTCTCTGTGTTGGTGGATATCCTTCTAGGGAGCCGTGTTTGTGTCTTTGTCCCCACACAATGTGTGTATTGGGCTGTAACAGCCATATTTCTTCCTGCATGATGCCTTATACCTTTCTTGCTGAGCACAAAGCTTAAAATGTCCTCGTCCTTCACTGTGTAAATCAGTTCAGTTTTATTTGTCAATTCTTACTCCATGTACAGAACATAAAGAAGATTGAAATTTCGTTTCCCTCAGACCCATGGTGTTAAAAATCCCCAACACAACACTAGACAATTAATCAAAAGTTATATATAAAATCACAATACAAACAATCAATACGACATGTTTACTGTATTGTAGCACTACACTACAGTTCGAAAGTTTGGGGTCAGTTAGATTTTATTGTAAAGAAATTTCAGAAAATTGAAAAATTTCAAACAGCACCACAACTGTTTTCAACATTGATAATAATAAGAAATGCATTTTATTCATACATTTTATAATATATTGAAATTAATATAATAATATAATATATTATTATATTATGTTATAATAATATATTGGATAATATAATATAATAATAATATATTGAATATATAATATTGAATAATATAATATTGAAAAATATTGAATAATATAATATAATAATATATTGAAAATTTTACCGACGATGACTGACCCCAAACATTTGAATGGTTGCGTATCTTGATCTTGAATGGTCAACTCAACCTGATTGCATATCAAAACATAGTATTTTATTATAAATATGCATATTATAATTTAAAAAACACATTTGTGGCTAGAAATGCTTACATTCAAATATGTGCACGGTTATACTTTTGAATTTCTATTCTAGTGTATTATTTGTTTCCCCCTCTGTGATAATTGCACAAAAATTTGATTAAAAACAACCCAGAATATTCCTAGTCAATATTTCCTTGACTATATCTCACATATTTGTCAGTCTGGCACAAACCATAAAGACTTTAAAGCTCAGGAGAAACCCAGTGAAGTTATCTTTGTACAGACACTTCACCAACACGCTCATCTTTGCTGTTATCGGTGAGTATAAGGCATGAACTGACTAGAGTTGAAAGATGAAACCCAGTCAAAGTTGATGTATATGTGTCGTGTTTCAGCCTCCATCATTTTCATGGTTTGGACAACAAAGAAGTTCCGGTTATCCGACTGCCAGGCGGTGAGTATCCGAACTCTCTGGGGTTACAGCTCTTCTCAGATTGGAGCGGATCCAGAACACCTGAAACTGGTTGTTGTGTGTTTATGAGCAGGACTGGATGGAGCTGTGGGTGGACGATGCTTTCTGGAGGTTCCTCTTCTCCATCATTCTGCTGGTCATCATGTTTCTGTGGAGGCCGTCTGCCAACAACCAAAGGCAAGCGTACTGAACATATCATCTTCAAGGTCCAAATCCAGTGTTTCTTCTAAAGCAGCATCAATGTGCTCTTTGTGTAGGTATGCGTTCACACCGCTCATTGATGACTCGGATGATGAGGAGATTGAAGAGTTCCTGGTGTCTGCAAATATTGGTCTGTAACACTTATCTTCACTGTATATTATTGCACTGTGTGGAAATGGTTTTAAAGGGATAGCTCACTTTGAAATTAATTTTTGGTATGTTTTAGCTTACCTCAAGGGCATCCAAGATGTAGGTGTCTTTGTTTCCGCAGTATTTTCAATTTTGATATTTTTAGGTCAAACCGTTTTTGTCTGTCAGTCATATAATAGACAATAATCGTGTTTAATTTGGACTTCTCTGTGCATGCTCTTTGAGGTGGTGACCATAGACTTCCATTATATGACTGACAGACAAGAACGGTTTGACCTAAAAATATCACAATTGAAACTACTGTGGAAACAAAGACACCTACATCTTGGAAGTGAACTATCCCTTTTTATAAAAATTGTTGGTTAATTAATATTCATTCTTTCATCTTCAGCTGATGGGATAAAGTTGAGAGCAGCGAAGACAGAAACCAATGGAACAGTGAAGCCTGCAGCCGCTAATCCGGTCTGTAACTCTACCATTTAGTTATAAAACTTTTTAAAATATATTTTTACAGTAACGTAAAAAAAATCAACATTTTCAAGCAATCAACCAATCTTTTATTCAGCAAGACTGCATTAAAATGATCAAAAGTGACAGTAAAGACATTTATAATGTTTCAAAAGATTGTTTATTTATTTATTTAAATGCTGTTCTTTTGAACTTTCTGTTCATCAAAGAATCATGAAAAAATGTATCAGGGTTTTCCATGTTTTCAACATTGATAATAATAATAAATCTTTCTGATGCTGAAATTACATTTTTTTTACCAGTCACTTGTCGCCACCTACTGGTGTAATAATGTAATTGATACAATCTTTATTTCAGGCATCAAGTTACTTTCAAAAGGTGATTTGCTCTACTTTGATCACTTCTATAGACATCAGTGTTTATATCCGAGTTATACAATTTTATCCCAGTACTTCTGTGATGATATGAATTAGTGTAAGACTGTTTGTGAAGTTGTTTTATACAGTACCTATACATGACAACTGCTCTCTCTGGGTTAGTGTCGGTGTGAATGCAGATTTGAATGTTCAGTTGTGATCGTCACATAGGTGTTTGAATCGAGATTGTGATCTTTAAACGATTAATCGTGCAACTCGTGTATATATATATATATATATGAAGAGTTCAGATGCAAAAGCCTCTAAGTGCCATTTGAAAATTTCTTCTAAAATGATATTTTTTATCAAGCTTGTATATTTCAGTTCAGTAATTTCACTTAAATGACAATTAATAGGTAATCTTCATTGCCATTTAAGTATAATTACTGAACTTAAATATACAAGCTTGATAAAAAATATCATTTTAGAAGAAAATTTCAAATGGCATTTAGAGGCTTTTGCATCTGAACTCTTCATATATATATATATATATCCTGTCCATAATACAAATATAATAAATATCAATAAATGTAATAATTATTCATGCAACAAGAATAATTTGATTGTTGCAGGATGAAGACTTGAAGTGGGTGGAGGACAATATTCCTACCTCTCTTTCTGATGTGTAGGTCATTTTCTGTTTTACACACATACATACCCTTAAATACCCCCCCACACACACACACACACACCCTCTGCTCTCTACAAGAAAAAACTTCCCATGTCAATTTCTATTTTTCATGTCTCTTATTCTCAGAGCTCTTCCTGTTCTTCTCGACTCAGATGAGGTAGGTATACTCATTTTAATTATACCGTAGTTTTCTGCTGGTGGAATGGGATTCGTAGGGTAGACAAAATAATGAGTCATCACATGATGCCATTTTTTAATTATTATATTGCATCATTGTATGCAGTGTACAGAACAGCAAGGTATTAATGTTGGAAATTAAATAAAAATGAAAAGCTGATTGTAAATTGAAAAGAAATGTGCATTAGACATAGCCGCATGCATTGTTTATGTATTTCTGTCACATTTACATATATAATCTGATTAATTAATACATGATTTTCAACAGGAGATCATGACCACAAAGTATGAGATGTCTAAAATGGAGTGAGGATGTGAAAGCAAAGCTCCAGAGATCAACCAAACTGCTGTTCCTATCCCTGGCCTCTGACCCTCACCAGAGAGCCACAGACTCTTCCTCTGGTCCGTTTGGTTGGTGGGTTTTGGGAACATTGAAAGAATCGTGCTGACGAGGTGGACGCACTCTAGATGATCTAGACGCCGTACTACCTGAACTTTATGTGAGGTGATGCCTCTTTTTTTCCTGAACTGTTCAAACGTCCAGAAGACTTTAAAGTCAACATTGATCTGTATAAAGTGACGACGGTCTATGTTTCTAAACTTTCGTGATGAGCAACTGATCATATGCAGAGATTATGTATTATTCAAATGGGTTTGTTTTGCGTGAGTGTCATTTGATATTGAAAAACATTGATAAGGAACTTCAAGTTGACCAAAGCGTCGTCTTCATTTCTTTGGCTGTTTATAAAGTGTTATTTCAAACATTTCGTCTATAATTTCAGCTCATGATGTGAATAGTAGAATGTCTGTCGGTGTGTCGAATTTGTATTTGTGCAGGGAGTAATTTAAAT